>NW_028120416.1:0-62382 GCF_965178545.1 Coloeus monedula
CCTCCGTGTCCCTCTTGTCCCAGAGGTGCTGCCAGCACTGCAGGTGCCCCAGCAGTGCCAGCACAGGGACGGGCCCAGCGCGCCCGGGCATGTGCAGTGGGGTGGGGGGGGGGGGGGGGGCCCAGAGCGCCCGCGCATGCGCAGTGGGAAGGGTGGGGGGGGCCAGCGCGCCCGCGCATGCGCAGTGGGGTGTGGGGGGGGGGGGGCCTAGCCTGCCGGCGCATGCGCAGTGGGTGGGGGGGGCGGGGGGGGGCCCCGGCCGGCGCACCGCGCATGCGCAGTGGGTGGGGGGGACGACAGGCGCGCCCGCGCATGCGCAGTGGGAGGTGGGGGGGGGGGGGGGGGGCCCAGAGCGCCCGCGCATGCGCAGTGGGGGGTGGGGGGACTGGAGGCGCACCGCGCATGCGCAAGGGGGGTGGGGGGGGCGGGGGGGGCCCCGGCCGGCGCACCGCGCATGCGCAGTGGGTGGCGGGGGGCGGGGGGGGCCCCGGCCGGCGCACCGCGCATGCGCAGTGGGGTGGGGGCCCGGCCAGGGCGCCCGCGCATGCGCAGTGGGGGTTGGGGGGGTCGTCCAGCTGTCCCGCGCATGCGCAGTGGGGAGGGGGCCCGGCCAGCTCGCCCGCGCATGCGCAGTGGGGGTGGGGGGGGCCAGCGTGCCGGCGCATGAGCAGTGGGGGTGGGGGGAGCCGTCCAGCTCTCCCGCGCATGCGTAGTGGGGGGGGGGGGGGGGGGGGGGCCCCCAGCCTGCCGGCGCATGCGCAGTGGGTGGGGGGGACGGCAGGCGCGCTCGCGCATGCGCAGTGGGGAGGGGGGGGGCCAGCGCGCCCGCGCATGCGCAGTGGGGGTGGGGGGGGCCCAGAGCGCCCGCGCATGCGCAGTGGGTGGGGGGGGGGGGGGGGGGGGGCCCCCCGGCCGGCGCACCGCGCATGCGCAGTGGGGGTTGGGGGGGGGGGGCAGCTCTCCCGCGCATGTGCAGTGGGGTGGGGGGGGGCCCAGAGCGCCCGCGCATGCGCAGTGGGCTGGGGGGGGCCAGCGCGCCCGCGCATGCGCAGTGGGGGGTGGGGGGGTGGGGCCCAGCCGGCCGGCGCATGCGCAGTGGGGGGTGTGGGGGGGCCGGCAGGCGCACCGCGCATGCGCAGTGGGGGTGGGGGGGCCGGCAGGCGCCCGCGCATGCGCAGTAGGGGTAGGGGGGGCCTAGGCTGCCGGCGCATGCGCAGTGGGTGGGGGGGGCGGCGGGGGGCCCCGGCCGGCGCACCGCGCATGCGCAGTGGGTGGGGGGGACGCCAGGCGCGCCCGCGCATGCGCAGTGGGGGGTGGGGGGGGGGGGGGCAACAGCCTGCCGGCGCATGCGCAGTGGGGGTGGGGGGGGGCCCAGCGTAACGGCGCATGCGCAGTGGGGGTGGGGGGGGGGCCGGCAGGCGCACCGCGCATGCGCAGTGGGGGTGGGGGGGGCCGTCCAGCTCTCCCGCGCATGCGCAGTGGGGTGGGGGCCCGGCCAGGGCGCCCGCGCATGCGCAGTGGGGTGGGGGCCCGGCCTGGGTGTGCCTTTTGTTCTGGTCCTCCGTGGGGCTGCCTTGAGAGCGGAATCAAGGTTGGAAAAGACCTCGGAGATCACTGAGTGCAACCAGCACCAGCACGGCCACCGCTGACCACGTCCATGCCATGCCACAGCCACAGGTGTTGGAGCACTCCCAGGGGTGGGCACTCCAAACCTCCCTGGGCAGCTGTGCCAAGGCCTGAGCGCCCTTTCCATGGAGGAATTTCCCCAATATCCACCCTGAGCCTCCCCTGGCCCAGCCTGAGGCCGTTCCCTCTCCTCCTGTCCCTGTTCCCTGGGAGCAGAGCCCGACCCCCCCGGCTGCCCCCTCCTGTCAGGGGCTTGTGCAGAGCCACAAGGTCCCGCCTGAGCCTCCTTTGCTGCAGGCTGTGCCCCTTTCCCAGCTCTCTCAGGAACTCTCCAGCCCCTTGCCAGCTCCGTTCCCTTGCCTGGACTGGCTCCAGCCCCTCCGTGTCCCTCTTGTCCCAGAGGTGCTGCCAGCACTGCAGGTGCCCCAGCAGTGCCAGCACAGGGACGGGCCCAGCGCGCCCGGGCATGCGCAGTGGGGGTGGGGGGGCCGGCAGGCGCCCGCGCATGCGCAGTAGGGGTAGGGGGGGCCTAGGCTGCCGGCGCATGCGCAGTGGGTGGGGGGGGGGGGGCCCCGGCCGGCGCACCGCGCATGCGCAGTGGGGGGTGGGGGGGGGGGGGGGGGCAGCTCTCCCGCGCATGTGCAGTGTGGTGGGGGGGGCCCAGAGCGCCCGCGCATGCGCAGTGGGCTGGGGGTGCCAGCGCGCCCGCGCATGCGCAGTGGGGGGTGGGGGGGGGGGGGGCCCCAGCCGGCCGGCGCATGCGCAGTGGGGGGTGTGTGGGGGGGGGGGGGGGGGGGCAACAGCCTGCCGGCGCATGCGCAGTGGGGGTGGGGTGGCCCAGCGTAACGGCGCATGCGCAGTGGGGGTGGGGGGGGCCGGCAGGCGCACCGCGCATGCGCAGTGGGGGTGGGGGGGCCGTCCAGCTCTCCCGCGCATGCGCAGTGGGGTGGGGGCCCGGCCAGGGCGCCCGCGCATGCGCAGTGGGGGTGGGGGGGCCGGCAGGCGCCCGCGCATGCGCAGTAGGGGTGGGGGGGGCCGTCCAGCTCTCCCGCGCATGCGCAGTGGGGTGGGGGCCCGGCCAGGGCGCCCGTGCATGCGCAGTGGGATGGGGGGCCCAGCCTGGGTGTGCCTTTTGTTCTGGTCCTCCGTGGGGCTGCCTTGAGAGCGGAATCAAGGTTGGAAAAGACCTCGGAGATCACTGAGTGCAACCAGCACCAGCACGGCCACCGCTGACCACGTCCATGCCATGCCACAGCCACAGGTGTTGGAGCACTCCCAGGGGTGGGCACTCCAAACCTCCCTGGGCAGCTGTGCCAAGGCCTGAGCGCCCTTTCCATGGAGGAATTTCCCCAATATCCACCCTGAGCCTCCCCTGGCCCAGCCTGAGGCCGTTCCCTCTTCTCCTGTCCCTGTTCCCTGGGAGCAGAGCCCGACCCCCCCGGCTGCCCCCTCCTGTCAGGGGCTTGTGCAGAGCCACAAGGTCCCGCCTGAGCCTCCTTTGCTGCAGGCTGTGCCCCTTTCCCAGCTCTCTCAGGAACTCTCCAGCCCCTTGCCAGCTCCGTTCCCTTGCCTGGACTGGCTCCAGCCCCTCCGTGTCCCTCTTGTCCCAGAGGTGCTGCCAGCACTGCAGGTGCCCCAGCAGTGCCAGCAGAGGGACGGGCCCAGCGCGCCCGGGCATGTGCAGTGGGGTGGGGGGGGGGGCCCAGAGCACCCGCGCATGCGCAGTGGGGAGGGGGGGGGGGCCAGCGCGCCCGCGCATGCGCAGTGGGGGTGGGGGGGGCCCAGAGCGCCCGCGCATGCGCAGTGGGTGGGGGGGGGGGGGGGGGCCCCGGCCGGCGCACCGCGCATGCGCAGTGGGTGGGGGGGGACGGCAGGCGCGCCCGCGCATGCGCAGTGGGGGGTGGGGGGGGGGGGGGGCAGCTCTCTCCCGCGCATGTGCAGTGGGGTGGGGGGGGCCCAGAGCGCCCGCGCATGCGCAGTGGGCTGGGGGGGGCCAGCGCGCCCGCGCATGCGCAGTGGGGGGTTGGGGGGGGGGGGGGGGCCCAGCCGGCCGGCGCATGCGCAGTGGGGGTGGGGGGGGCCCAGCGTAACGGCGCATGCGCAGTGGGGGTGGGGGGGGCCGGCAGGCGCACCGCGCATGCGCAGTGGGGGTGGGGGGGCCGTCCAGCTCTCCGCGCATGCGCAGTGGGGTGGGGGCCCGGCCCGCGCGCCCGCGCATGCGTAGTGGGGGTGGGGGGGGCCGGCAGGCGCCCGCGCATGCGCAGTAGGGGTGGGGGGGGCCGTCCAGCTCTCCCGCGCATGCGCAGTGGGGTGGGGGCCCGGCCAGGGCGCCCGCGCATGCGCAGTGGGGGTTGGGGGGGTCGTCCAGCTGTCCCGCGCATGCGCAGTGGGGAGGGGGCCCGGCCAGCTCGCCCGCGCATGCGCAGTGGGGGTGGGGGGGGCCCAGCGTGCCGGCGCATGCGCAGTGGGCGTGGGGGGGGCCGGCAGGCGCCCGCGCATGCGCAGTGGGGGTGGGGGGAGCCGTCCAGCTCTCCCGCGCATGCGTAGTGGGGGGGGGGGGGGGGGGGGGCCCCCAGCCTGCCGGCGCATGCGCAGTGGGTGGGGGGGACGGCAGGCGCGCCCGCGCATGCGCAGTGGGGAGGGGGGGGGGCCAGCGCGCCCGCGCATGCGCAGTGGGGTGGGGGGGGGGCCCAGAGCGCCCGCGCATGCGCAGTGGGTGGGGGGGGGGGGGGCCCCCGGCCGGCGCACCGCGCATGCGCAGTGGGGGGTGGGGGGGGGGGGCAGCTCTCCCGCGCATGTGCAGTGGGGTGGGGGGGGCCCAGAGCGCCCGCGCATGCGCAGTGGGCTGGGGGGGGCCAGCGCGCCCGCGCATGCGCAGTGGGGGGTGGGGGGGGGGGCCCCAGCCGGCCGGCGCATGCGCAGTGGGGGGTGTGGGGGGGGGGGGGGGGGGCAACAGCCTGCCGGCGCATGCGCAGTGGGGGTGGGGGGGGCCCAGCGTAACGGCGCATGCGCAGTGCGGGTGGGGGGGGCCGGCAGGCGCACCGCGCATGCGCAGTGGGGGTGGGGGGGCCGGCAGGCGCCCGCGCATGCGCAGTAGGGGTAGGGGGGGGCCTAGCCTGCCGGCGCATGCGCAGTGGGTGGGGGGGGGGGGGGGGCCCCGGGCCGGCGCACCGCGCATGCGCAGTGGGGGGTGGGGGGGGGGGGGGGCCCAGCTCTCCCGCGCATGTGCAGTGGGGTGGGGGGGGGCCCAGAGCGCCCGCGCATGCGCAGTGGGGGGGGGGGGGGGCCAGCGCGCCCGCGCATGCGCAGTGGGGGGTGGGGGGGGGGGGGGCAACAGCCTGCCGGCGCATGCGCAGTGGGGGGTGGGGGGGGCCCAGCTCTCCCGCGCATGTGCAGTGGGGTGGGGGGGGGCCCAGAGCGCCCGCGCATGCGCAGTGGGGGGGGGGGGGCCAGCGCGCCCGCGCATGCGCAGTGGGGGGTGGGGGGGGGGGGGGGGGCAACAGCCTGCCGGCGCATGCGCAGTGGGGGTGGGGGGGGGCCCAGCGTAACGGCGCATGCGCAGTGGGGGTGGGGGGGGGCCGGCAGGCGCACCGCGCATGCGCAGTGGGGGTGGGGGGGGCCGTCCAGCTCTCCCGCGCATGCGCAGTGGGGTGGGGGCCCGCCCAGGGCGCCCGCGCATGCGCAGTGGGTGTTGGGGGGGGTCGTCCAGCTCTCCCGCGCATGCGCAGTGGGGAGGGGGCCCGGCCAGCGCGCCCGCGCATGCGCAGTGGGGGGGGGGGGGCCGTCCAGCTCTCCCGCGCATGCGCAGTGGGGTGGGGGCCCGGCCCGCGCCCCGCGCATGCGCAGTGGGGGTGGGGGGGCCGGCAGGCGCCCGCGCATGCGCAGTAGGGGTGGGGGGGGCCGTCCAGCTCTCCCGCGCATGCGCAGTGGGGTGGGGGCCCGGCCAGGGCGCCCGTGCATGCGCAGTGGGATGGGGGGCCCAGCCTGGGTGTGCCTTTTGTTCTGGTCCTCCGTGGGGCTGCCTTGAGAGCGGAATCAAGGTTGGAAAAGACCTCGGAGATCACTGAGTGCAACCAGCACCAGCACGGCCACCGCTGACCACGTCCATGCCATGCCACAGCCACAGGTGTTGGAGCACTCCCAGGGGTGGGCACTCCAAACCTCCCTGGGCAGCTGTGCCAAGGCCTGAGCGCCCTTTCCATGGAGGAATTTCCCCAATATCCACCCTGAGCCTCCCCTGGCCCAGCCTGAGGCCGTTCCCTCTCCTCCTGTCCCTGTTCCCTGGGAGCAGAGCCCGACCCCCCCGGCTGCCCCCTCCTGTCAGGGGCTTGTGCAGAGCCACAAGGTCCCGCCTGAGCCTCCTTTGCTGCAGGCTGTGCCCCTTTCCCAGCTCTCTCAGGAACTCTCCAGCCCCTTGCCAGCTCCGTTCCCTTGCCTGGACTGGCTCCAGCCCCTCCGTGTCCCTCTTGTCCCAGAGGTGCTGCCAGCACTGCAGGTGCCCCAGCAGTGCCAGCACAGGGACGGGCCCAGCGCGCCCGGGCATGTGCAGTGGGGTGGGGGGGGGGGGGGCCCAGAGCACCCGCGCATGCGCAGTGGGGAGGGGGGGGGGGCCAGCGCGCCCGCGCATGCGCAGTGGGGGGTGGGGGGGGCCCAGAGCGCCCGCGCATGCGCAGTGGGTGGGGGGGGGGGGGGGGGCCCCGGCCGGCGCACCGCGCATGCGCAGTGGGTGGGGGGGGACGGCAGGCGCGCCCGCGCATGCGCAGTGGGGGGTGGGGGGGGGGGGGGGGCAGCTCTCCCGCGCATGTGCAGTGGGGTGGGGGGGGCCCAGAGCGCCCGCGCATGCGCAGTGGGCTGGGGGGGGCCAGCGCGCCCGCGCATGCGCAGTGGGGGGTGGGGGGGGGGGGGGGGGGGGCAACAGCCTGCCGGCGCATGCGCAGTGGGGGTGGGGGGGGCCCAGCGTAACGGCGCATGCGCAGTGGGGGTGGGGGGGGCCGGCAGGCGCACCGCGCATGCGCAGTGGGGGTGGGGGGGCCGTCCAGCTCTCCCGCGCATGCGCAGTGGGGTGGGGGCCCGGCCCGCGCGCCCGCGCATGCGCAGTGGGGGTGGGGGGGCCGGCAGGCGCCCGCGCATGCGCAGTAGGGTGGGGGGGGGGCCGTCCAGCTCTCCCGCGCATGCGCAGTGGGGTGGGGGCCCGGCCAGGGCGCCCGTGCATGCGCAGTGGGATGGGGGGCCCAGCCTGGGTGTGCCTTTTGTTCTGGTCCTCCGTGGGGCTGCCTTGAGAGCGGAATCAAGGTTGGAAAAGACCTCGGAGATCACTGAGTGCAACCAGCACCAGCACGGCCACCGCTGACCACGTCCATGCCATGCCACAGCCACAGGTGTTGGAGCACTCCCAGGGGTGGGCACTCCAAACCTCCCTGGGCAGCTGTGCCAAGGCCTGAGCGCCCTTTCCATGGAGGAATTTCCCCAATATCCACCCTGAGCCTCCCCTGGCCCAGCCTGAGGCCGTTCCCTCTCCTCCTGTCCCTGTTCCCTGGGAGCAGAGCCCGACCCCCCCGGCTGCCCCCTCCTGTCAGGGGCTTGTGCAGAGCCACAAGGTCCCGCCTGAGCCTCCTTTGCTGCAGGCTGTGCCCCTTTCCCAGCTCTCTCAGGAACTCTCCAGCCCCTTGCCAGCTCCGTTCCCTTGCCTGGACTGGCTCCAGCCCCTCCGTGTCCCTCTTGTCCCAGAGGTGCTGCCAGCACTGCAGGTGCCCCAGCAGTGCCAGCACAGGGACGGGCCCAGAGCGCCCGCGCATGCGCAGTGTGTGGGGGGGGGGGCGGGGGGTCCCGGGCCGGCGCACCGCGCATGCGCAGTGGGTGGGGGGGACGGCAGGCGCGCCCGCGCATGCGCAGTGGGGGGTGGGGGGGGGGGGGGCCCAGAGCGCCCGCGCATGCGCAGTGTGTGGGGGGGGGGGCGGGGGGTCCCCGGCCGGCGCACCGCGCATGCGCAGTGGGTGGGGGGGACGGCAGGCGCGCCCGCGCATGCGCAGTGGGGGGTGGGGGGGGGGGGGGGGGCCCAGAGCGCCCGCGCATGCGCAGTGGGTAGGGGGGACGGGCCCAGCGCGCCCGCGCATGCGCAGTAGGGGGTGGGGGGGGGGGGGGGCAACAGCCTGCCGGCGCATGCGCAGTGGGGGTGGGGGGGTCCCAGCGTAACGGCGCATGCGCAGTGGGGGTGGGGGGGCCGTCCAGCTCTCCCGCGCATGCGCAGTGGGGTGGGGGCCCGGCCAGGGCGCCCGCGCATGCGCAGTGGGGTGGGGGCCCGGCCTGGGTGTGCCTTTTGTTCTGGTCCTCCGTGGGGCTGCCTTGAGAGCGGAATCAAGGTTGGAAAAGACCTCGGAGATCACTGAGTGCAACCAGCACCAGCACGGCCACCGCTGACCACGTCCATGCCATGCCACAGCCACAGGTGTTGGAGCACTCCCAGGGGTGGGCACTCCAAACCTCCCTGGGCAGCTGTGCCAAGGCCTGAGCGCCCTTTCCATGGAGGAATTTCCCCAATCTCCACCCTGAGCCTCCCCTGGCCCAGCCTGAGGCCGTTCCCTCTCCTCCTGTCCCTGTTCCCTGGGAGCAGAGCCCGACCCCCCCGGCTGCCCCCTCCTGTCAGGGGCTTGTGCAGAGCCACAAGGTCCCGCCTGAGCCTCCTTTGCTGCAGGCTGTGCCCCTTTCCCAGCTCTCTCAGGAACTCTCCAGCCCCTTGCCAGCTCCGTTCCCTTGCCTGGACTGGCTCCAGCCCCTCCGTGTCCCTCTTGTCCCAGAGGTGCTGCCAGCACTGCAGGTGCCCCAGCAGTGCCAGCACAGGGACGGGCCCAGCGCGCCCGGGCATGTGCAGTGGGGTGGGGGGGGGGGGCCCAGAGCACCCGCGCATGCGCAGTGGGGTGGGGGCCCGGCCAGGGCGCCCGCGCATGCGCAGTGGGGGTTGGGGGGGTCGTCCAGCTCTCCCGCGCATGCGCAGTGGGGAGGGGGCCCGGCCAGCTCGCCCGCGCATGCGCAGTGGGGGTGGGGGGGGCCCAGCGTGCCGGCGCATGCGCAGTGGGCGTGGGGGGGGCCTGCAGGCGCCCGCGCATGCGCAGTGGGGGTGGGGGGAGCCGGCAGGCGCCCGCGCATGCGCAGTAGGGGTAGGGGGGGCCTAGGCTGCCGGCGCATGCGCAGTGGGTGGGGGGGGCGGCGGGGGGCCCCGGCCGGCGCACCGCGCATGCGCAGTGGGTGGGGGGGACGCCAGGCGCGCCCGCGCATGCGCAGTGGGAGGTGGGGGGGGGGGGGGGGGGGGGGCCAGAGCGCCCGCGCATGCGCAGTGGGGAGGGGGCTGGCCAGCGCGCCCGCGCATGCGCAGTGGGGAGGGGGGGGGCCCAGCGTGTCGGCGCATGCGCAGTGGGGGTGTGGGGGGGGGGGGCCCAGCCGGCCGGCGCATGCGCAGTGGGGGGTGTGGGGTGGGGGGGGGGGGGGGGGGGCAACAGCCTGCCGGCGCATGCGCAGTGGGGGTGGGGGGGGCCCAGCGTAACGGCGCATGCGCAGTGGGGGTGGGGGGGGGCCGGCAGGCGCCCGCGCATGCGCAGTGGGGGTAGGGGGGGCCTAGGCTGCCGGCGCATGCGCAGTGGGTGGGGGGGGCGGCGGGGGGCCCCGGCCGGCGCACCGCGCATGCGCAGTGGGTGGGGGGGACGCCAGGCGCGCCCGCGCATGCGCAGTGGGAGGTGGGGGGGGGGGGGGGCCAGAGCGCCCGCGCATGCGCAGTGGGGAGGGGGCTGGCCAGCGCGCCCGCGCATGCGCAGTGGGGAGGGGGGGGGCCCAGCGTGCCGGCGCATGCGCAGTGGGGGTGTGGGGGGCCGGCAGGCGCCCGCGCATGCGCAGTAGGGGTGGGGGGGGCCGTCCAGCTCTCCCGCGCATGCGCAGTGGGGTGGGGGCCCGGCCAGGGCGCCCGCGCATGCGCAGTGGGTGGGGGGGACAGGCCCAGCGCGCCCGCGCATGCGCATTAGGGGGTGGGGGGGGCAACAGCCTGCCGGCGCATGCGCAGTGGGGGTGGGGGGGGCCCAGCGTAACGGCGCATGCGCAGTGGGGGTGGGGGGGGCCGGCAGGCGCACCGCGCATGCGCAGTGGGGGTGGGGGGAGCCGTCCAGCTCTCCCGCGCATGCGCAGTGGGGAGGGGGGGGGGGCCAGCGCGCCCGCGCATGCGCAGTGGGGGGTGGGGGGGGCCCAGAGCGCCCGCGCATGCGCAGTGGGTGGGGGGGGACGGCAGGCGCGCCCGCGCATGCGCAGTGGGGGGTGGGGGGGGGGGGGGGGCAGCTCTCCCGCGCATGTGCAGTGGGGTGGGGGGGGCCGTCCAGCTCTCCCGCGCATGCGCAGTGGGGTGGGGTCCCGGCCAGGGCGCCCGCGCATGCGCAGTGGGGGTTGGGGGGGGGGTCGTCCGGCTCTCCCGCGCATGCGCAGTGGGGTGGGGGCCCGGCCAGGGCGCCCGCGCATGCGCAGTGGGGGGGGGGGGGGGGGTAGGGCCAGCGCGCCCGCGCATGCGCAGTGGGGGGCGGGGCCCAGCCTGGGGGTGCCTTTTGTGCTAGTTCTCCGTGGGGCTGCCTTGAGAGCGGAATCAAGGTTGGAAAATACCTCGGAGATCACTGAGTGCAACCAGCACCAGCACGGCCACCGCTGACCACGTCCGTCCATGCCACAGCCACAGGTGTTGGAGCACTCCCAGGGGTGGGCACTCCAAACCTCCCTGGGCAGCTGTGCCAAGGCCTGAGCGCCCTTTCCATGGAGGAATTTCCCCAATCTCCACCCTGAGCCTCCCCTGGCCCAGCCTGAGGCCGTTCCCTCTCCTCCTGTCCCTGTTCCCTGGGAGCAGAGCCCGACCCCCCCGGCTGCCCCCTCCTGTCAGGGACTTGTGCAGAGCCACAAGGTCCCGCCTTAGCCTCCTTTGCTGCAGGCTGTGCCCCTTTCCCAGCTCTCTCAGGAACTCTCCAGCGCCTTGCCAGCTCCGTTCCCTTGCCTGGACTCTGGTTAGGGTTAGAGTTAGGGACTCGGTTTAGGGTTAGTGTTAGGGGTTAGGGTTATGCCTAGGGTTAGGATTGAGAAAACCACAAAGCCAGGAGACCCAGGCACACTAACCGTGTAAAAGACCTACCAAGGTGACAGCAGCATATCCAAAACCTTGCTCCCTCTTCGTCATTCTGCTCAGAACTCGCCACAGCCTAAGGCCCGGTTTCTGGCTTGAGCTAGGGTTAGGGTTAGGGTTAGGGCTAGGCTTACGCCTAGGGTTAGGGTTGAGGAAACCACAAAGCCAGGAGCTCCCGGCGTACTCACCATGTGAAAGACATACCATGGTGACCGCAGCACATCCGAAACCTTCCTCCCTCTTCGTCATTCTGCTCAGAACTCGCCACAACCCTCTGCTGGATTTCTGGCTCAAGGTAGGGGTTGGGTCAGGGTTACGCCTAGGGTTAGGGTTAGGGTTGAGAAAACCACAAAGCCAGGAGCTCCAGGGATAGTCAGCATGCAAAAGGCATACCAAGGTGAGGAGGACACCGCCCAAACCTTGCTCCCTCTTTGTCATACTGCTCAGAACTTGCCACAACCCTCTGCCGGATTTCTGGCTCAAGGTAGGGTTAGGGATAGGGTTACGCCTTGGGTTAGGGTTAGGGTTACGCCTAGGGTTAAGGTTGAGAAAACCACAAAGCCAAGAGCTCCAGGGACACTGATCATGCAAAAGGCAGGCCAAGTTAAGCCTGGCACATCCAAAACCTTGCTCCCTCTTCTTGTTTCTGCAAGGGTAAGGGTTAGGGTTAGGGGCTCGTGTGAGTGTTAGGGGTTAGGGTTAGGGGTTAGGGTTAGGGTTATGCCTAGGGTTAGGATTGAGAAAACCACAAAGCCAGGGGACCCAGGGACACTAACCATGCAAAAGGCCGGTCAAGTTAAGCACAGCACATCAAAACCCTGCTCCCTCTTCCTCTTTCTGCTTGGAACTCACCACAGCCCAATGCCCAGTTTCTGGCTCGGCCTAGGGTTAGGGTTAGGGTTTGGTTTAGGGTTAGGGTTAGGGTTAGCTTACGCCTAGGGTTAGGGTTGAGGAAACCACAAAGCCAGGAGCTCCAGACGTACTCACAAAGCAAAAGGCATACCAAGGTGACCGCAGCACATCCAAAACCTTGCTCCCTCTTCTTCTTTCTGCAAGGGTTAGGGTTAGGGGCTCGGGTTTGGGTTAGGCTTAGGGGTTCGGGTTATGCCTAGGCTTAGGATTAAGAAAACCACAAAGCCAGGAGACCCAGGGACACTAACCATACAAAAGGCAGGCCAACTTAAGCATGGCATATCAAAACCTTCCTCCCTCTTCCTCTTTCTGCTCGGAACTCACCACAGACCGATGCCTGATTACTGGCTCAATCTATGGTTAGAGTTAGGTTTAGGCGTTCTCCTAGGGTTCGGCTTGAGAAAACCACAAAGCCAGGAGCTCCAGGGATACTCAGCATGCAAAAGGCATACCAAGGTGAGGAGGACACCGCCCAAACCTTGCTCCCTCTTCGTCATTCTGCTCAGAACTTGCCACAACACTCTGCCGGATTTCTGGCTCAAGGTACGGTTAGGGATAGGGTTAGGCCTTGGGTTAGGGTAAGGGTTACGCCTAGGGTTAAGGTTGAGAAAACCACGAAGCCAGGGGACCCAGGGACACTAACCATGCAAAAGGCCGGTCAAGTTAAGCACAGCACATCAAAACCTTGCTCCCTCTTTCTCTTTCTGCTCGGAACTCACCACAGCCTAAGGCCCAGTTTCTGGCTTGAGCTTGGGTTAGGGTTTGGTTTAGGGTTAGGGTTAGGGTTAGGCTTACGCCTAGGGTTAGGGTTGAGGAAACCACAAAGCCAGGAGCTCCCGGCGTACTCACCATGCAAAAGACATACCATGGTGACCGCAGCACATCCGAAACCTTGCTCCCTCTTCCTCTTTCTGCTCAGAACTCGCCACAACCCTCTGCCGGATTTCTGGCTCAAGGTAGGGTTAGTGTTAGGGTTATGCCTAGGGTTTGGGTTGAGAAAACCACAAAGCCAGGAGCTCCAGGGACACTGATCATGCGAAAGGCAGGACAAGTTACGCACGGCACATCCAAAACCTTGCTCCCTCTTCTTCTTTCTGCAAGGGTTAGGGTTAGAGTTAGGGGCTCGGTTTAGTAGGGTTAGTGTTAGGGGTTAGGGTTCGTGTTATGCCTAGGGTTAGGATTGAGAAAACCACAAAGCCAGGAGACCCAGGCACACTAACCGTATAAAAGACCTACCAAGGTGACAGCAGCATATCCAAAACCTTGCTCCCTCTTCGTCATTCTGCTCAGAACTCGCCACAGCCTAAGGCCCAGTTTCTGGCTTGAGCTAGGGTTAGGGTTAGGGTTAGGGTTAGGCTTACGCCTAGGGTTAGGGTTGAGGAAACCACAAAGCCAGGAGCTCCCGGCGTACTCACCATGCAAAAGACATACCATGGTGACCACAGCACATCCGAAACCTTGCTCCCTCTTCCTCTTTCTGCTCAGAACTCGCCACAACCCTCTGCCGGATTTCTGGCTCAAGGTAGGGTTAGGGTTATGCCTAGGGTTTGGGTTGAGAAAACCACAAAGCCAGGAGCTCCAGGGACACTGATCATGCGAAAGGCAGGACAAGTTACGCACGGCACATCCAAAACCTTGCTCCCTCTTCTTCTTTCTGCAAGGGTTAGGGTTAGAGTTAGGGGCTCGGGTTTGGGTTAGGCTTAGGGGTTAGGGTTCGGGTTATGCCTGGGGTTAGGATTGAGAAAACCACAAAGCCAGGAAACCCAGGGACACTAACCATGTAAAAGGCAGGCCAGCTTAAGCATGGCATATCAAAACCTTCCTCCCTCTTCCTCTTTCTGCGCGGAACTCACCATAGCCCGATGACCGATTAGTGGCTCAATCTACGGTTAGGGTTAGGGTTAGGCGTTCTCCTAGGGTTAGGGTTGAGGAAACCACAAAGCCAGGAGCTCCAGGGATACTCAGCATGCAAAAGGCATACCAAGGTGAGGAGGACACAGCCCAAACCTTGCTCCCTCTTTGTCATACTGCTCAGAATTGCCACAACCCTCTGCCGGATTTCTGGCTCAAGGTAGGGTTAGGGATAGGGTTACGCCTTGGGTTAGGGTTAGGGTTACGCCTAGGGTTAAGGTTGAGAAAACCACAAAGCCAGGAGCTCCAGGGACACTGATCATGTGAAAGGCAGGCCAAGTTAAGCACGGCACACCCAAAACCTTGCTCCCTCTTCTTCTTTCTGCAAGGGTAAGGGTTAGGGTTAGGGGCTCGGTATAGGGTTAGGGTTAGGGGTTAGGGTTAGGGTTATGCCTAGGGTTAGGATTGAGAAAACCACAAAGCCAGGGGACCCAGGGACACTAACCATGCAAAAGGCCGGTCAAGTTAAGCACAGCACATCAAAACCCTGCTCCCTCTTCCTCTTTCTGCTTGGAACTCACCACAGCCCAATGCCCAGTTTCTGGCTCGGCCTAGGGTTAGGGTTAGGGTTTGGTTTAGGGTTAGGGTTAGGGTTAGCTTACGCCTAGGGTTAGGGTTGAGGAAACCACAAAGCCAGGAGCTCCAGGCGTACTCACAAAGCAAAAGGCATACCAAGGTGACCGCAGCACATCCAAAACCTTGCTCCCTCTTCTTCTTTCTGCAAGGGTTAGGGTTAGGGGCTCGGGTTTGGGTTAGGCTTAGGGGTTCGGGTTATGCCTAGGCTTAGGATTAAGAAAACCACAAAGCCAGGAGACCCAGGGACACTAACCATACAAAAGGCAGGCCAACTTAAGCATGGCATATCAAAACCTTCCTCCCTCTTCCTCTTTCTGCTCGGAACTCACCACAGACCGATGCCTGATTACTGGCTCAATCTATGGTTAGAGTTAGGTTTAGGCGTTCTCCTAGGGTTCGGCTTGAGAAAACCACAAAGCCAGGAGCTCCAGGGATACTCAGCATGCAAAAGGCATACCAAGGTGAGGAGGACACCGCCCAAACCTTGCTCCCTCTTCGTCATTCTGCTCAGAACTTGCCACAACACTCTGCCGGATTTCTGGCTCAAGGTACGGTTAGGGATAGGGTTAGGCCTTGGGTTAGGGTAAGGGTTACGCCTAGGGTTAAGGTTGAGAAAACCACGAAGCCAGGGGACCCAGGGACACTAACCATGCAAAAGGCCGGTCAAGTTAAGCACAGCACATCAAAACCTTGCTCCCTCTTTCTCTTTCTGCTCGGAACTCACCACAGCCTAAGGCCCAGTTTCTGGCTTGAGCTTGGGTTAGGGTTTGGTTTAGGGTTAGGGTTAGGGTTAGGCTTACGCCTAGGGTTAGGGTTGAGGAAACCACAAAGCCAGGAGCTCCCGGCATACTCACCATGCAAAAGACATACCATGGTGACCGCAGCACATCCGAAACCTTGCTCCCTCTTCCTCTTTCTGCTCAGAACTCGCCACAACCCTCTGCCGGATTTCTGGCTCAAGGTAGGGTTAGTGTTAGGGTTATGCCTAGGGTTTGGGTTGAGAAAACCACAAAGCCAGGAGCTCCAGGGACACTGATCATGCGAAAGGCAGGACAAGTTACGCACGGCACATCCAAAACCTTGCTCCCTCTTCTTCTTTCTGCAAGGGTTAGGGTTAGAGTTAGGGGCTCGGTTTAGTAGGGTTAGTGTTAGGGGTTAGGGTTCGTGTTATGCCTAGGGTTAGGATTGAGAAAACCACAAAGCCAGGAGACCCAGGCACACTAACCGTATAAAAGACCTACCAAGGTGACAGCAGCATATCCAAAACCTTGCTCCCTCTTCGTCATTCTGCTCAGAACTCGCCACAGCCTAAGGCCCAGTTTCTGGCTTGAGCTAGGGTTAGGGTTAGGGTTAGGGTTAGGCTTACGCCTAGGGTTAGGGTTGAGGAAACCACAAAGCCAGGAGCTCCCGGCGTACTCACCATGCAAAAGACATACCATGGTGACCACAGCACATCCGAAACCTTGCTCCCTCTTCCTCTTTCTGCTCAGAACTCGCCACAACCCTCTGCCGGATTTCTGGCTCAAGGTAGGGTTAGGGTTATGCCTAGGGTTTGGGTTGAGAAAACCACAAAGCCAGGAGCTCCAGGGACACTGATCATGCGAAAGGCAGGACAAGTTACGCACGGCACATCCAAAACCTTGCTCCCTCTTCTTCTTTCTGCAAGGGTTAGGGTTAGAGTTAGGGGCTCGGGTTTGGGTTAGGCTTAGGGGTTAGGGTTCGGGTTATGCCTGGGGTTAGGATTGAGAAAACCACAAAGCCAGGAAACCCAGGGACACTAACCATGTAAAAGGCAGGCCAGCTTAAGCATGGCATATCAAAACCTTCCTCCCTCTTCCTCTTTCTGCGCGGAACTCACCATAGCCCGATGACCGATTAGTGGCTCAATCTACGGTTAGGGTTAGGGTTAGGCGTTCTCCTAGGGTTAGGGTTGAGGAAACCACAAAGCCAGGAGCTCCAGGGATACTCAGCATGCAAAAGGCATACCAAGGTGAGGAGGACACAGCCCAAACCTTGCTCCCTCTTTGTCATACTGCTCAGAATTGCCACAACCCTCTGCCGGATTTCTGGCTCAAGGTAGGGTTAGGGATAGGGTTACGCCTTGGGTTAGGGTTAGGGTTACGCCTAGGGTTAAGGTTGAGAAAACCACAAAGCCAGGAGCTCCAGGGACACTGATCATGTGAAAGGCAGGCCAAGTTAAGCACGGCACACCCAAAACCTTGCTCCCTCTTCTTCTTTCTGCAAGGGTAAGGGTTAGGGTTAGGGGCTCGGTATAGGGTTAGGGTTAGGGGTTAGGGTTAGGGTTATGCCTAGGGTTAGGATTGAGAAAACCACAAAGCCAGGGGACCCAGGGACACTAACCATGCAAAAGGCCGGTCAAGTTAAGCACAGCACATCAAAACCCTGCTCCCTCTTCCTCTTTCTGCTTGGAACTCACCACAGCCCAATGCCCAGTTTCTGGCTCGGCCTAGGGTTAGGGTTAGGGTTTGGTTTAGGGTTAGGGTTAGGGTTAGCTTACGCCTAGGGTTAGGGTTGAGGAAACCACAAAGCCAGGAGCTCCAGGCGTACTCACAAAGCAAAAGGCATACCAAGGTGACCGCAGCACATCCAAAACCTTGCTCCCTCTTCTTCTTTCTGCAAGGGTTAGGGTTAGGGGCTCGGGTTTGGGTTAGGCTTAGGGGTTCGGGTTATGCCTAGGCTTAGGATTAAGAAAACCACAAAGCCAGGAGACCCAGGGACACTAACCATACAAAAGGCAGGCCAACTTAAGCATGGCATATCAAAACCTTCCTCCCTCTTCCTCTTTCTGCTCGGAACTCACCACAGACCGATGCCTGATTACTGGCTCAATCTATGGTTAGAGTTAGGTTTAGGCGTTCTCCTAGGGTTCGGCTTGAGAAAACCACAAAGCCAGGAGCTCCAGGGATACTCAGCATGCAAAAGGCATACCAAGGTGAGGAGGACACCGCCCAAACCTTGCTCCCTCTTCGTCATTCTGCTCAGAACTTGCCACAACACTCTGCCGGATTTCTGGCTCAAGGTACGGTTAGGGATAGGGTTAGGCCTTGGGTTAGGGTAAGGGTTACGCCTAGGGTTAAGGTTGAGAAAACCACGAAGCCAGGGGACCCAGGGACACTAACCATGCAAAAGGCCGGTCAAGTTAAGCACAGCACATCAAAACCTTGCTCCCTCTTTCTCTTTCTGCTCGGAACTCACCACAGCCTAAGGCCCAGTTTCTGGCTTGAGCTTGGGTTAGGGTTTGGTTTAGGGTTAGGGTTAGGGTTAGGCTTACGCCTAGGGTTAGGGTTGAGGAAACCACAAAGCCAGGAGCTCCCGGCATACTCACCATGCAAAAGACATACCATGGTGACCGCAGCACATCCGAAACCTTGCTCCCTCTTCCTCTTTCTGCTCAGAACTCGCCACAACCCTCTGCCGGATTTCTGGCTCAAGGTAGGGTTAGTGTTAGGGTTATGCCTAGGGTTTGGGTTGAGAAAACCACAAAGCCAGGAGCTCCAGGGACACTGATCATGCGAAAGGCAGGACAAGTTACGCACGGCACATCCAAAACCTTGCTCCCTCTTCTTCTTTCTGCAAGGGTTAGGGTTAGAGTTAGGGGCTCGGTTTAGTAGGGTTAGTGTTAGGGGTTAGGGTTCGTGTTATGCCTAGGGTTAGGATTGAGAAAACCACAAAGCCAGGAGACCCAGGCACACTAACCGTATAAAAGACCTACCAAGGTGACAGCAGCATATCCAAAACCTTGCTCCCTCTTCGTCATTCTGCTCAGAACTCGCCACAGCCTAAGGCCCAGTTTCTGGCTTGAGCTAGGGTTAGGGTTAGGGTTAGGGTTAGGCTTACGCCTAGGGTTAGGGTTGAGGAAACCACAAAGCCAGGAGCTCCCGGCGTACTCACCATGCAAAAGACATACCATGGTGACCACAGCACATCCGAAACCTTGCTCCCTCTTCCTCTTTCTGCTCAGAACTCGCCACAACCCTCTGCCGGATTTCTAGCTCAAGGTAGGGTTAGGGTTATGCCTAGGGTTTGGGTTGAGAAAACCACAAAGCCAGGAGCTCCAGGGACACTGATCATGCGAAAGGCAGGACAAGTTACGCACGGCACATCCAAAACCTTGCTCCCTCTTCTTCTTTCTGCAAGGGTTAGGGTTAGGGTTAGGGGCTCGGGTTTGGGTTAGGCTTAGGGGTTAGGGTTCGGGTTATGCCTGGGGTTAGGATTGAGAAAACCACAAAGCCAGGAAACCCAGGGACACTAACCATGTAAAAGGCAGGCCAGCTTAAGCATGGCATATCAAAACCTTCCTCCCTCTTCCTCTTTCTGCGCGGAACTCACCATAGCCCGATGACCGATTAGTGGCTCAATCTACGGTTAGGGTTAGGGTTAGGTGTTCTCCTAGGGTTAGGGTTGAGGAAACCACAAAGCCAGGAGCTCCAGGGATACTCAGCATGCAAAAGGCATACCAAGGTGAGGAGGACACAGCCCAAACCTTGCTCCCTCTTTGTCATTCTGCTCAGAATTGCCACAACCCTCTGCCGGATTTCTGGCTCAAGGTAGGGTTAGGGATAGGGTTACGCCTTGGGTTAGGGTTAGGGTTACGCCTAGGGTTAAGGTTGAGAAAACCACAAAGCCAAGAGCTCCAGGGACACTGATCATGCGAAAGGCAGGCCAAGTTAAGCACGGCACATCCAAAACCACAAAGTGGGGAGGGGGGGGCCGGCGCGCCCGCGCATGCGCAGTGGGGGGTGGGGGGGCCCAGCGTGCCCGCGCATGCGCAGTGGGTAGGGGGGGTGGGCTCGGCCTGGGGGTGCCTTTTGTGCTGCTCCTCCGTGGGGCTGCCTTGAGAGCGGAATCAAGGTTGGAAAAGACCTCGGAGATCACTGAGTGCAACCAGCACCAGCACGGCCACCGCTGACCACGTCCGTCCATGCCACAGCCACAGGTTTTGGAGCACTCCCAGGGGTGGGCACTCCAAACCTCCCTGGGCAGCTGTGCCAAGGCCTGAGCGCCCTTTCCATGGAGGAATTTCCCCAATCTCCACCCTGAGCCTCCCCTGGCCCAGCCTGAGGCCGTTCCCTCTCCTCCTGTCCCTGTTCCCTGGGAGCAGAGCCCGACCCCCCCGGCTGCCCCCTCCTGTCAGGGGCTTGTGCAGAGCCACAAGGTCCCGCCTGAGCCTCCTTTGCTGCAGGCTGTGCCCCTTTCCCAGCTCTCTCAGGAACTCTCCAGCCCCTTGCCAGCTCCGTTCCCTTGCCTGGACTCGCTCCAGCCCCTCCGTGTCCCTCTTGTCCCCGAGGTGCTGCCAGCACTGCAGGTGCCCCAGCAGTGCCAGCACAGGGACGGGCCCAGCGCGCCCGGGCATGTGCAGTGGGGTGGGGGGGGGGGGCCCAGAGCGCCCGCGCATGCGCAGTGGGGAGGGGGGGCCCAGCGCGCCCGCGCATGCGCAGTGGGGTGTGGGGGGGGGGGGGGGGGGCCTAGCCTGCCGGCGCATGCGCAGTGGGGAGGGGGGGGGGGGGGGGGCCAGCGCGCCCGCGCATGCGCAGTGGGGGGTGGGGGGGGCCCAGAGCGCCCGCGCATGCGCAGTGGGTGGGGGGGGGCCGGGGGGCCCCCGGCCGGCGCACCGCGCATGCGCAGTGGGTGGGGGGACGGCAGGCGCGCCCGCGCATGCGCAGTGGGGAGGGGGGGGGGGGGGCCAGCGCGCACGCGCATGCGCAGTGGGGGGTGGGGGGGGCCCAGAGCGCCCGCGCATGCGCAGTGGGTGGGGGGGGGGGGGGGCCCCGGCCGGCGCACCGCGCATGCGCAGTGGGGGGTGGGGGGGGGGGGGGGGGGGCAGCTCTCCCGCGCATGCGCAGTGGGCTGGGGGGGGCCAGCGCGCCCGCGCATGCGCAGTGGGGGGTGGGGGGGGGGGGGCCCAGCCGGCCGGCGCATGCGCAGTGGGGGGTGTGGGGGGGGGGGGGGGGCAACAGCCTGCCGGCGCATGCGCAGTGGGGGTGGGGGGGGCCCAGCGTAACGGCGCATGCGCAGTGGGGGTGGGGGGGGCCGGCAGGCGCACCGCGCATGCGCAGTGGGGGTGGGGGGGGCCGTCCAGCTCTCCTGCGCATGCGCAGTGGGGTGGGGGCCCGGCCAGGGCGCCCGCGCATGCGCAGTGGGGAGGGGGGGGGGGGCCAGCGCGCCCGCGCATGCGCAGTGGGGGGTGGGCGGGGCCCAGAGCGCCCGCGCATGCGCAGTGGGTGGGGGGGGACGGCAGGCGCGCCCGCGCATGCGCAGTGGGAGGTGGGGGGGGGGGGCCCAGCTCTCCCGCGCATGCGCAGTGGGGAGGGGGCCCGGCCAGCTCGCCCGCGCATGCGCAGTGGGGGTGGGCGGGGCCCAGAGCGCCCGCGCATGCGCAGTGGGGGTGGGGGGGCCGGCAGGCGCCCGCGCATGCGCAGTAGGGGTGGGGGGGGCCGTCCAGCTCTCCCGCGCATGCGCAGTGGGGTGGGGGCCCGGCCAGGGCGCCCGTGCATGCGCAGTGGGATGGGGGGCCCAGCCTGGGTGTGCCTTTTGTTCTGGTCCTCCGTGGGGCTGCCTTGAGAGCGGAATCAAGGTTGGAAAAGACCTCGGAGATCACTGAGTGCAACCAGCACCAGCACGGCCACCGCTGACCACGTCCATGCCATGCCACAGCCACAGGTGTTGGAGCACTCCCAGGGGTGGGCACTCCAAACCTCCCTGGGCAGCTGTGCCAAGGCCTGAGCGCCCTTTCCATGGAGGAATTTCCCCAATATCCACCCTGAGCCTCCCCTGGCCCAGCCTGAGGCCGTTCCCTCTCCTCCTGTCCCTGTTCCCTGGGAGCAGAGCCCGACCCCCCCGGCTGCCCCCTCCTGTCAGGGGCTTGTGCAGAGCCACAAGGTCCCGCCTGAGCCTCCTTTGCTGCAGGCTGTGCCCCTTTCCCAGCTCTCTCAGGAACTCTCCAGCCCCTTGCCAGCTCCGTTCCCTTGCCTGGACTCGCTCCAGCCCCTCCGTGTCCCTCTTGTCCCCGAGGTGCTGCCAGCACTGCAGGTGCCCCAGCAGTGCCAGCACAGGGACGGGCCCAGCGCGCCCGGGCATGTGCAGTGGGGTGGGGGGGGGGGGCCCAGAGCGCCCGCGCATGCGCAGTGGGGAGGGGGGGCCCAGCGCGCCCGCGCATGCGCAGTGGGGTGTGGGGGGGGGGGGGGGGGCCTAGCCTGCCGGCGCATGCGCAGTGGGGAGGGGGGGGGGGGGGGGCCAGCGCGCCCGCGCATGCGCAGTGGGGGGTGGGGGGGGCCCAGAGCGCCCGCGCATGCGCAGTGGGTGGGGGGGGGCCGGGGGGCCCCCGGCCGGCGCACCGCGCATGCGCAGTGGGTGGGGGGACGGCAGGCGCGCCCGCGCATGCGCAGTGGGGAGGGGGGGGGGGGGGCCAGCGCGCACGCGCATGCGCAGTGGGGGGTGGGGGGGGCCCAGAGCGCCCGCGCATGCGCAGTGGGTGGGTGGGGGGGGGGGGCCCCGGCCGGCGCACCGCGCATGCGCAGTGGGGGGTGGGGGGGGGGGGGCAGCTCTCCCGCGCATGTGCAGTGGGGTGGGGGGGGCCCAGAGCGCCCGCGCATGCGCAGTGGGCTGGGGGGGGCCAGCGCGCCCGCGCATGCGCAGTGGGGGGTGGGGGGGGGGGGGCCCAGCCGGCCGGCGCATGCGCAGTGGGGGGTGTGGGGGGGGGGGGGGGGCACCAGCTCGCCCGCGCATGCGCAGTGGGGGTGGGGGGGGCCCAGCGTAACGGCGCATGCGCAGTGGGGGTGGGGGGGGCCGGCAGGCGCACCGCGCATGCGCAGTGGGGGTGGGGGGGCCGTCCAGCTCTCCCGCGCATGCGCAGTGGGGTGGGGGCCCGGCCCGCGCGCCCGCGCATGCGCAGTGGGCGTGGGGGGGCCGGCAGGCGCCCGCGCATGCGCAGTAGGGGTGGGGGGGGCCGTCCAGCTCTCCCGCGCATGCGCAGTGGGGTGGGGGCCCGGCCAGGGCGCCCGTGCATGCGCAGTGGGATGGGGGGCCCAGCCTGGGTGTGCCTTTTGTTCTTGTCCTCCGTGGGGCTGCCTTGAGAGCGGAATCAAGGTTGGAAAAGACCTCGGAGATCACTGAGTGCAACCAGCACCAGCACGGCCACCGCTGACCACGTCCATGCCATGCCACAGCCACAGGTGTTGGAGCACTCCCAGGGGTGGGCACTCCAAACCTCCCTGGGCAGCTGTGCCAAGGCCTGAGCGCCCTTTCCATGGAGGAATTTCCCCAATATCCACCCTGAGCCTCCCCTGGCCCAGCCTGAGGCCGTTCCCTCTCCTCCTGTCCCTGTTCCCTGGGAGCAGAGCCCGACCCCCCCGGCTGCCCCCTCCTGTCAGGGGCTTGTGCAGAGCCACAAGGTCCCGCCTGAGCCTCCTTTGCTGCAGGCTGTGCCCCTTTCCCAGCTCTCTCAGGAACTCTCCAGCCCCTTGCCAGCTCCGTTCCCTTGCCTGGACTGGCTCCAGCCCCTCCGTGTCCCTCTTGTCCCAGAGGTGCTGCCAGCACTGCAGGTGCCCCAGCAGTGCCAGCACAGGGACGGGCCCAGCGCGCCCGCGCATGCGCAGTGGGGGGTGGGGGGGCCCAGAGCGCCCGCGCATGCGCAGTGGGTGGGGGGGGCGGGGGGGCCCCCGGCCGGCGCACCGCGCATGCGCAGTGGGTGGGGGGGACGGCAGGCGCGCCCGCGCATGCGCAGTGGGGGGTGGGGGGGGGGGGGGGCCCAGAGCGCCCGCGCATGCGCAGTGTGTGGGGGGGGGGCGGGGGGGGCCCCGGCCGGCGCACCGCGCATGCGCAGTGGGGTGGGGGCCCGGCCAGGGCGCCCGCGCATGCGCAGTGGGTGTTGGGGGGGTCGTCCAGCTCTCCCGCGCATGCGCAGTGGGGAGGGGGCCCGGCCAGCTCGCCCGCGCATGCGCAGTGGGGGTGGGGGGGGCCCTGCGTGCCGGCGCATGCGCAGTGGGCGTGGGGGGGGCCGGCAGGCGCCCGCGCATGCGCAGTGGGGGTGGGGGCAGCCGTCCAGCTCTCCCGCGCATGCGCAGTGGGGGGGGGGGGGGGGGGGGGGGGGCCCAGCCTGCCGGCGCATGCGCAGTGGGTGGGGGGGACGGCAGGCGCGCCCGCGCATGCGCAGTGGGGTGGGGGCCCGGCCTGGGTGTGCCTTTTTTTCTGGTCCTCCGTGGGGCTGCCTTGAGAGCGGAATCAAGGTTGGAAAAGACCTCGGAGATCACTGAGTGCAACCAGCACCAGCACGGCCACCGCTGACCACGTCCATGCCATGCCACAGCCACAGGTGTTGGAGCACTCCCAGGGGTGGGCACTCCAAACCTCCCTGGGCAGCTGTGCCAAGGCCTGAGCGCCCTTTCCATGGAGGAATT
The DNA here is from genome assembly GCF_965178545.1 of Coloeus monedula. NCBI lineage: Eukaryota > Metazoa > Chordata > Aves > Passeriformes > Corvidae > Coloeus > Coloeus monedula. The sequence goes on from NW_028120416.1 coordinate 23,581, forward strand.
TCCCCAATCTCCACCCTGAGCCTCCCCTGGCCCAGCCTGAGGCCGTTCCCTCTCCTCCTGTCCCTGTTCCCTGGGAGCAGAGCCCGACCCCCCCGGCTGCCCCCTCCTGTCAGGGGCTTGTGCAGAGCCACAAGGTCCCGCCTGAGCCTCCTTTGCTGCAGGCTGTGCCCCTTTCCCAGCTCTCTCAGGAACTCTCCAGCCCCTTGCCAGCTCCGTTCCCTTGCCTGGACTGGCTCCAGCCCCTCCGTGTCCCTCTTGTCCCAGAGGTGCTGCCAGCACTGCAGGTGCCCCAGCAGTGCCAGCACAGGGACGGGCCCAGCGCGCCCGCGCATGCGCAGTGGGGGGTGGGGGGGGCCCAGAGCGCCCGCGCATGCGCAGTGGGTGGGAAGGGGGGGGGGCCCCGGCCGGCGCACCGCGCATGCGCAGTGGGTGGGGGGGGACGGCAGGCGCGCCCGCGCATGCGCAGTGGGGGGTGTGGGGGGGGGGGGCAGCTCTCCCGCGCATGTGTAGTGGGGTGGGGGGGGCCCAGAGCGCCCGCGCATGCGCAGTGGGCTGGGGGGGGGCCAGCGCGCCCGCGCATGCGCAGTGGGGGGTGGGGGGGGGGGGGGGGGCCCAGCCGGCCGGCGCATGCGCAGTGGGGGGTGGGGGGGGGGGGGGGGGGGGCAACAGCCTGCCGGCGCATGCGCAGTGGGGGTGGGGGGGGCCCAGCGTAACGGCGCATGCGCAGTGGGGGTGGGGGGGGCCGGCAGGCGCACCGCGCATGCGCAGTGGGGGTGGGGGGGCCGGCAGGCGCCCGCGCATGCGCAGTAGGGGTAGGGGGGGCCTAGGCTGCCGGCGCATGCGCAGTGGGTGGGGGGGGCGGCGGGGGGCCCCGGCCGGCGCACCGCGCATGCGCAGTGGGTGGGGGGGACGCCAGGCGCGCCCGCGCATGCGCAGTGGGAGGTGGGGGGGGGGGGGGGGGGGCCAGAGCGCCCGCGCATGCGCAGTGGGGAGGGGGCTGGCCAGCGCGCCCGCGCATGCGCAGTGGGGAGGGGGGGGCCCAGCGTGCCGGCGCATGCGCAGTGGGGGTGTGGGGGGCCGGCAGGCGCCCGCGCATGCGCAGTAGGGGTGGGGGGGGCCGTCCAGCTCTCCCGCGCATGCGCAGTGGGCTGGGGGGGGCCAGCGCGCCCGCGCATGCGCAGTGCGGGGTGGGGGGGGGGGGGGGGGCCCAGCCGGCCGGCGCATGCGCAGTGGGGGGTGGGGGGGGGGGGGGGGGGGGGGGCAACAGCCTGCCGGCGCATGCGCAGTGGGGGTGGGGGGGGCCCAGCGTAACGGCGCATGCGCAGTGGGGGTGGGGGGGGCCGGCAGGCGCACCGCGCATGCGCAGTGGGGGTGGGGGGGCCAGCGCGCCCGCGCATGCGCAGTGGGGGGTGGGGGGGGCCCAGAGCGCCCGCGCATGCGCAGTGGGTGGGGGGGGGCCGGGGGGCCCCCGGCCGGCGCACCGCGCATGCGCAGTGGGTGGGGGGACGGCAGGCGCGCCCGCGCATGCGCAGTGGGGAGGGGGGGGGGGGGGGGCCAGCGCGCACGCGCATGCGCAGTGGGGGGTGGGGGGGGCCCAGAGCGCCCGCGCATGCGCAGTGGGTGGGTGGGGGGGGGGCCCCGGCCGGCGCACCGCGCATGCGCAGTGGGGGGTGGGGGGGGGGGGGGGCAGCTCTCCCGCGCATGCGCAGTGGGCTGGGGGGGGCCAGCGCGCCCGCGCATGCGCAGTGGGGGGTGGGGGGGGGGGGCCCAGCCGGCCGGCGCATGCGCAGTGGGGGGTGTGGGGGGGGGGGGGGGCAACAGCCTGCCGGCGCATGCGCAGTGGGGGTGGGGGGGGCCCAGCGTAACGGCGCATGCGCAGTGGGGGTGGGGGGGGCCGGCAGGCGCACCGCGCATGCGCAGTGGGGGTGGGGGGGGCCGTCCAGCTCTCCTGCGCATGCGCAGTGGGGTGGGGGCCCGGCCAGGGCGCCCGCGCATGCGCAGTGGGGAGGGGGGGGGGGGGCCAGCGCGCCCGCGCATGCGCAGTGGGGGGTGGGCGGGGCCCAGAGCGCCCGCGCATGCGCAGTGGGTGGGGGGGACGGCAGGCGCGCCCGCGCATGCGCAGTGGGAGGTGGGGGGGGGGGGCCCAGCTCTCCCGCGCATGCGCAGTGGGGAGGGGGCCCGGCCAGCTCGCCCGCGCATGCGCAGTGGGGGTGGGCGGGGCCCAGAGCGCCCGCGCATGCGCAGTGGGGGTGGGGGGGCCGGCAGGCGCCCGCGCATGCGCAGTAGGGGTGGGGGGGGCCGTCCAGCTCTCCCGCGCATGCGCAGTGGGGAAGGGGGGGGGGGGCCAGCGCGCCCGCGCATGCGCAGTGGGGGGTGGGGGGGGGGGCAACAGCCTGCCGGCGCATGCGCAGTGGGGGTGGGGGGGGGCCCAGCGTAACGGCGCATGCGCAGTGGGGGTGGGGGGGGCCGGCAGGCGCCCGCGCATGCGCAGTAGGGGTGGGGGGGGCCGTCCAGCTCTCCCGCGCATGCGCAGTGGGGTGGGGGCCCGGCCAGGGCGCCCGCGCATGCGCAGTGGGGTGGGGGCCCGGCCTGGGTGTGCCTTTTGTTCTGGTCCTCCGTGGGGCTGCCTTGAGAGCGGAATCAAGGTTGGAAAAGACCTCGGAGATCACTGAGTGCAACCAGCACCAGCACGGCCACCGCTGACCACGTCCATGCCATGCCACAGCCACAGGTGTTGGAGCACTCCCAGGGGTGGGCACTCCAAACCTCCCTGGGCAGCTGTGCCAAGGCCTGAGCGCCCTTTCCATGGAGGAATTTCCCCAATATCCACCCTGAGCCTCCCCTGGCCCAGCCTGAGGCCGTTCCCTCTCCTCCTGTCCCTGTTCCCTGGGAGCAGAGCCCGACCCCCCCGGCTGCCCCCTCCTGTCAGGGGCTTGTGCAGAGCCACAAGGTCCCGCCTGAGCCTCCTTTGCTGCAGGCTGTGCCCCTTTCCCAGCTCTCTCAGGAACTCTCCAGCCCCTTGCCAGCTCCGTTCCCTTGCCTGGACTGGCTCCAGCCCCTCCGTGTCCCTCTTGTCCCAGAGGTGCTGCCAGCACTGCAGGTGCCCCAGCAGTGCCAGCACAGGGACGGGCCCAGCGCGCCCGGGCATGTGCAGTGGGGTGGGGGGGGGGGCCCCAGAGCACCCGCGCATGCGCAGTGGGGAGGGGGGGGGGCCAGCGCGCCCGCGCATGCGCAGTGGGGGGTGGGGGGGGCCTGGAGCGCCCGCGCATGCGCAGTGGGGGGTGGGGGGGGGGGGGGGCCGCCGGCCGGCGCACCGCGCATGCGCAGTGGGTGGGGGGGGACGGCAGGCGCGCCCGCGCATGCGCAGTGGGGGGTGGGGGGGGGGGGGGGGCAGCTCTCCCGCGCATGTGCAGTGGTGTTGGGGGGGGGGCAGCTCTCCCGCGCATGTGCAGTGGTGTGGGGGGGGCCCAGAGCGCCCGCGCATGCGCAGTGGGCTGGGGGGGGGGGGGGGGGGGCCCAGCCGGCCGGCGCATGCGCAGTGGGGGATGTGGGGGGGGGGGGGGGGGGGGGGGGCAACAGCCTGCCGGCGCATGCGCAGTGGGGGTGGGGGGGGCCCAGCGTAACGGCGCATGCGCAGTGGGGGTGGGGGGGGCCGGCAGGCGCACCGCGCATGCGCAGTGGGGGTGGGGGGGCCGTCCAGCTCTCCCGCGCATGCGCAGTGGGGTGGGGGCCCGGCCCGCGCGCCCGCGCATGCGCAGTGGGGGGTGGGGGGGGGGGGGTGGGCCCAGCCGGCCGGCGCATGCGCAGTGGGGGGTGTGGGGGGGGGGGGGGGGGCAACAGCCTGCCGGCGCATGCGCAGTGGGGGTGGGGGGGGCCCAGCGTAACGGCGCATGCGCAGTGGGGGTGGGGGGGGCCGGCAGGCGCACCGCGCATGCGCAGTGGGGGTGGGGGGGCCGTCCAGCTCTCCCGCGCATGCGCAGTGGGGTGGGGGCCCGGCCCGCGCGCCCGCGCATGCGCAGTGGGGGTGGGGGGGCCGGCAGGCGCCCGCGCATGCGCAGTAGGGGTGGGGGGGGCCGTCCAGCTCTCCCGCGCATGCGCAGTGGGGTGGGGGCCCGGCCAGGGCGCCCGCGCATGCGCAGTGGGGTGGGGGCCCGGCCTGGGTGTGCCTTTTGTTCTGGTCCTCCGTGGGGCTGCCTTGAGAGCGGAATCAAGGTTGGAAAAGACCTCGGAGATCACTGAATGCAACCAGCACCAGCACGGCCACCGCTGACCACGTCCATGCCATGCCACAGCCACAGGTGTTGGAGCACTCCCAGGGGTGGGCACTCCAAACCTCCCTGGGCAGCTGTGCCAAGGCCTGAGCGCCCTTTCCATGGAGGAATTTCCCCAATATCCACCCTGAGCCTCCCCTGGCCCAGCCTGAGGCCGTTCCCTCTCCTCCTGTCCCTGTTCCCTGGGAGCAGAGCCCGACCCCCCCGGCTGCCCCCTCCTGTCAGGGGCTTGTGCAGAGCCACAAGGTCCCGCCTGAGCCTCCTTTGCTGCAGGCTGTGCCCCTTTCCCAGCTCTCTCAGGAACTCTCCAGCCCCTTGCCAGCTCCGTTCCCTTGCCTGGACTGGCTCCAGCCCCTCCGTGTCCCTCTTGTCCCCGAGGTGCTGCCAGCACTGCAGGTGCCCCAGCAGTGCCAGCACAGGGACGGGCCCAGCGCGCCCGGGCATGTGCAGTGGGGTGGGGGGGGGGGGGCCCAGAGCGCCCGCGCATGCGCAGTGGGTGGGGGGGGGGGGGGGCCCCGGCCGGCGCATCGCGCATGCGCAGTGGGGGGTGGGGGGGGGGGGGGGGGGCAGCTCTCCCGCGCATGCGCAGTGGGCTGGGGGGGGCCAGCGCGCCCGCGCATGCGCAGTGGGGGGTGGGGGGGGGGGGGCCCAGCCGGCCGGCGCATGCGCAGTGGGGGGTGTGGGGGGGGGGGGGGGGCAACAGCCTGCCGGCGCATGCGCAGTGGGGGTGGGGGGGGCCCAGCGTAACGGCGCATGCGCAGTGGGGGTGGGGGGGGCCGGCAGGCGCACCGCGCATGCGCATTGGGGGTGGGGGGGGCCGTCCAGCTCTCCTGCGCATGCGCAGTGGGGTGGGGGCCCGGCCAGGGCGCCCGCGCATGCGCAGTGGGGAGGGGGGGGGGGGCCAGCGCGCCCGCGCATGCGCAGTGGGGGGTGGGCGGGGCCCAGAGCGCCCGCGCATGCGCAGTGGGTGGGGGGGGACGGCAGGCGCGCCCGCGCATGCGCAGTGGGAGGTGGGGGGGGGGGGCCCAGCTCTCCCGCGCATGCGCAGTGGGGAGGGGGCCCGGCCAGCTCGCCCGCGCATGCGCAGTGGGGGTGGGCGGGGCCCAGAGCGCCCGCGCATGCGCAGTGGGGGTGGGGGGGCCGGCAGGCGCCCGCGCATGCGCAGTAGGGGTGGGGGGGGCCGTCCAGCTCTCCCGCGCATGCGCAGTGGGGTGGGGGCCCGGCCAGGGCGCCCGTGCATGCGCAGTGGGATGGGGGGCCCAGCCTGGGTGTGCCTTTTGTTCTGGTCCTCCGTGGGGCTGCCTTGAGAGCGGAATCAAGGTTGGAAAAGACCTCGGAGATCACTGAGTGCAACCAGCACCAGCACGGCCACCGCTGACCACGTCCATGCCATGCCACAGCCACAGGTGTTGGAGCACTCCCAGGGGTGGGCACTCCAAACCTCCCTGGGCAGCTGTGCCAAGGCCTGAGCGCCCTTTCCATGGAGGAATTTCCCCAATATCCACCCTGAGCCTCCCCTGGCCCAGCCTGAGGCCGTTCCCTCTCCTCCTGTCCCTGTTCCCTGGGAGCAGAGCCCGACCCCCCCGGCTGCCCCCTCCTGTCAGGGGCTTGTGCAGAGCCACAAGGTCCCGCCTGAGCCTCCTTTGCTGGAGGCTGTGCCCCTTTCCCAGCTCTCTCAGGAACTCTCCAGCCCCTTGCCAGCTCCGTTCCCTTGCCTGGACTGGCTCCAGCCCCTCCGTGTCCCTCTTGTCCCAGAGGTGCTGCCAGCACTGCAGGTGCCCCAGCAGTGCCAGCACAGGGACGGGCCCAGCGCGCCCGCGCATGCGCAGTGGGGGGTGGGGGGGGCCCAGAGCGCCCGCGCATGCGCAGTGGGTGGGGGGGGCGGGGGGGGCCCCGGCCGGCGCACCGCGCATGCGCAGTGGGTGAGGGGGACGGCAGGCGCGCCCGCGCATGCGCAGTGGGGGGTGGGGGGGGGGGGGCCCAGAGCGCCCGCGCATGCGCAGTGTGTGGGGGGGGGGCGGGGGGTCCCCGGCCGGCGCACCGCGCATGCGCAGTGGGTGGGGGGGACGGGGGGGGCCCCGGCCGGCGCACCGCGCATGCGCAGTGGGGTGGGGGCCCGGCCAGGGCGCCCGCGCATGCGCAGTGGGTGTTGGGGGGGTCGTCCAGCTCTCCCGCGCATGCGCAGTGGGGAGGGGGCCCGGCCAGCTCGCCCGCGCATGCGCAGTGGGGGTGGGGGGGGCCCTGCGTGCCGGCGCATGCGCAGTGGGCGTGGGGGGGGCCGGCAGGCGCCCGCGCATGCGCAGTGGGGGTGGGGGCAGCCGTCCAGCTCTCCCGCGCATGCGCAGTGGGGGGGGGGGGGGGGGGGGGGGCCCAGCCTGCCGGCGCATGCGCAGTGGGTGGGGGGGACGGCAGGCGCGCCCGCGCATGCGCAGTGGGGTGGGGGCCCGGCCTGGGTGTGCCTTTTGTTCTGGTCCTCCGTGGGGCTGCCTTGAGAGCGGAATCAAGGTTGGAAAAGACCTCGGAGATCACTGAGTGCAACCAGCACCAGCACGGCCACCGCTGACCACGTCCATGCCATGCCACAGCCACAGGTGTTGGAGCACTCCCAGGGGTGGGCACTCCAAACCTCCCTGGGCAGCTGTGCCAAGGCCTGAGCGCCCTTTCCATGGAGGAATTTCCCCAATATCCACCCTGAGCCTCCCCTGGCCCAGCCTGAGGCCGTTCCCTCTCCTCCTGTCCCTGTTCCCTGGGAGCAGAGCCCGACCCCCCCGGCTGCCCCCTCCTGTCAGGGGCTTGTGCAGAGCCACAAGGTCCCGCCTGAGCCTCCTTTGCTGCAGGCTGTGCCCCTTTCCCAGCTCTCTCAGGAACTCTCCAGCCCCTTGCCAGCTCCGTTCCCTTGCCTGGACTGGCTCCAGCCCCTCCGTGTCCCTCTTGTCCCAGAGGTGCTGCCAGCACTGCAGGTGCCCCAGCAGTGCCAGCACAGGGACGGGCCCAGCGCGCCCGCGCATGCGCAGTGGGGGGTGGGGGGGGCCCAGAGCGCCCGCGCATGCGCAGTGGGTGGGGGGGGGGGGGGGGGCCCCGGCCGGCGCACCGCGCATGCGCAGTGGGTGGGGGGGGACGGCAGGCGCGCCCGCGCATGCGCAGTGGGGGGTGTGGGGGGGGGGGCAGCTCTCCCGCGCATGTGTAGTGGGGTGGGGGGGGCACAGAGCGCCCGCGCATGCGCAGTGGGCTGGGGGGGGCCAGCGCGCCCGCGCATGCGCAGTGGGGGGTGGGGGGGGGGGGGGGCCCAGCCGGCCGGCGCATGCGCAGTGGGGGGTGGGGGGGGGGGGGGGGGGGGGCAACAGCCTGCCGGCGCATGCGCAGTGGGGGTGGGGGGGGCCCAGCGTAACGGCGCATGCGCAGTGGGGGTGGGGGGGGCCGGCAGGCGCACCGCGCATGCGCAGTGGGGGTGGGGGGGCCGGCAGGCGCCCGCGCATGCGCAGTAGGGGTAGGGGGGGCCTAGCCTGCCGGCGCATGCGCAGTGGGTGGGGGGGGCGGCGGGGGGCCCCGGCCGGCGCACCGCGCATGCGCAGTGGGTGGGGGGGACGCCAGGCGCGCCCGCGCATGCGCAGTGGGAGGTGGGGGGGGGGGGGGGGGGGGGCCAGAGCGCCCGCGCATGCGCAGTGGGGAGGGGGCTGGCCAGCGCGCCCGCGCATGCGCAGTGGGGAGGGGGGGGCCCAGCGTGCCGGCGCATGCGCAGTGGGGGTGTGGGGGGCCGGCAGGCGCCCGCGCATGCGCAGTAGGGGTGGGGGGGGCCGTCCAGCTCTCCCGCGCATGCGCAGTGGGCTGGGGGGGGCCAGCGCGCCCGCGCATGCGCAGTGCGGGGTGGGGGGGGGGGGGGGGCCCAGCCGACCGGCGCATGCGCAGTGGGGGGTGTGGGGGGGGGGGGGGGGGGGGGGCAACAGCCTGCCGGCGCATGCGCAGTGGGGGTGGGGGGGGCCCAGCGTAACGGCGCATGCGCAGTGGGGGTGGGGGGGGCCGGCAGGCGCACCGCGCATGCGCAGTGGGGGTGGGGGGGCCAGCGCGCCCGCGCATGCGCAGTGGGGGGTGGGGGGGGCCCAGAGCGCCCGCGCATGCGCAGTGGGTGGGGGGGGGGGGGGGGCCCCCGGCCGGCGCACCGCGCATGTGCAGTGGGTGGGGGGGGACGGCAGGCGCGCCCGCGCATGCGCAGTGGGGGGTGGGGGGGGGGGGGCAGCTCTCCCGCGCATGTGCAGTGGGGTGGGGGGGGGGCCCAGCCGGCCGGCGCATGCGCAGTGGGGGGTGTGGGGGGGGGGGGGGGGGGGGGGCAACAGCCTGCCGGCGCATGCGCAGTGGGGGTGGGGGGGGCCCAGCGTAACGGCGCATGCGCAGTGGGGGTGGGGGGGGCCGGCAGGCGCACCGCGCATGCGCAGTGGGGGTGGGGGGGCCGTCCAGCTCTCCCGCGCATGCGCAGTGGGGTGGGGGCCCGGCCCGCGCGCCCGCGCATGCGCAGTGGGGGTGGGGGGGCCGGCAGGCGCCCGCGCATGCGCAGTAGGGGTGGGGGGGGCCGTCCAGCTCTCCCGCGCATGCGCAGTGGGGTGGGGGCCCGGCCAGGGCGCCCGTGCATGCGCAGTGGGATGGGGGGCCCAGCCTGGGTGTGCCTTTTGTTCTGGTCCTCCGTGGGGCTGCCTTGAGAGCGGAATCAAGGTTGGAAAAGACCTCGGAGATCACTGAGTGCAACCAGCACCAGCACGGCCACCGCTGACCACGTCCATGCCATGCCACAGCCACAGGTGTTGGAGCACTCCCAGGGGTGGGCACTCCAAACCTCCCTGGGCAGCTGTGCCAAGGCCTGAGCGCCCTTTCCATGGAGGAATTTCCCCAATATCCACCCTGAGCCTCCCCTGGCCCAGCCTGAGGCCGTTCCCTCTCCTCCTGTCCCTGTTCCCTGGGAGCAGAGCCCGACCCCCCCGGCTGCCCCCTCCTGTCAGGGGCTTGTGCAGAGCCACAAGGTCCCGCCTGAGCCTCCTTTGCTGCAGGCTGTGCCCCTTTCCCAGCTCTCTCAGGAACTCTCCAGCCCCTTGCCAGCTCCGTTCCCTTGCCTGGACTGGCTCCAGCCCCTCCGTGTCCCTCTTGTCCCAGAGGTGCTGCCAGCACTGCAGGTGCCCCAGCAGTGCCAGCACAGGGACGGGCCCAGCGCGCCCGGGCATGTGCAGTGGGGTGGGGGGGGGGCCCAGAGCGCCCGCGCATGCGCAGTGGGGAGGGGGGGCCCAGCGCGCCCGCGCATGCGCAGTGGGGTGTGGGGGGGGGGGGGGGGCCTAGCCTGCCGGCGCATGCGCAGTGGGGAGGGGGGGGGGGGGGGGCCAGCGCGCCCGCGCATGCGCAGTGGGGGGTGGGGGGGGCCCAGAGCGCCCGCGCATGCGCAGTGGGTGGGGGGGGGCGGGGGGGGCCCCGGCCGGCGCACCGCGCATGCGCAGTGGGTGGGGGGACGGCAGGCGCGCCCGCGCATGCGCAGTGGGGAGGGGGGGGGGGGGCCAGCGCGCCCGCGCATGCGCAGTGGGGGGTGGGGGGGGCCCAGAGCGCCCGCGCATGCGCAGTGGGTGGGGGGGGGCGGGGGGGGCCCCGGCCGGCGCACCGCGCATGCGCAGTGGGTGGGGGGACGGCAGGCGCGCCCGCGCATGCGCAGTGGGGAGGGGGGGGGGGGGGGGGGGCCAGCGCGCCCGCGCATGCGCAGTGGGGGGTGGGGGGGGCCCAGAGCGCCCGCGCATGCGCAGTGGGGGGGGGGGGGGGGGGGGGGGGGCAGCTCTCCCGCGCATGTGCAGTGGGGTGGGGGGGGCCCAGAGCGCCCGCGCATGCGCAGTGGGCTGGGGGGGGCCAGCGCGCCCGCGCATGCGCAGTGGGGGGTGGGGGGGGGGGGCCCAGCCGGCCGGCGCATGCGCAGTGGGGGGTGTGGGGGGGGGGGGGGGGCAACAGCCTGCCGGCGCATGCGCAGTGGGGGTGGGGGGGGCCCAGCGTAACGGCGCATGCGCAGTGGGGGTGGGGGGGGCCGGCAGGCGCACCGCGCATGCGCAGTGGGGGTGGGGGGGGCCGTCCAGCTCTCCTGCGCATGCGCAGTGGGGTGGGGGCCCGGCCAGGGCGCCCGCGCATGCGCAGTGGGGAGGGGGGGGGGGGGGGCCAGCGCGCCCGCGCATGCGCAGTGGGGGGTGGGCGGGGCCCAGAGCGCCCGCGCATGCGCAGTGGGTGGGGGGGGACGGCAGGCGCGCCCGCGCATGCGCAGTGGGAGGTGGGGGGGGGGGGCCCAGCTCTCCCGCGCATGCGCAGTGGGGAGGGGGCCCGGCCAGCTCGCCCGCGCATGCCCAGTGGGGGTGGGCGGGGCCCAGAGCGCCGCGCATGCGCAGTGGGGGTGGGGGGGCCGGCAGGCGCCCGCGCATGCGCAGTAGGGGTGGGGGGGGCCGTCCAGCTCTCCCGCGCATGCGCAGTGGGGTGGGGGCCCGGCCAGGGCGCCCGTGCATGCGCAGTGGGATGGGGGGCCCAGCCTGGGTGTGCCTTTTGTTCTGGTCCTCCGTGGGGCTGCCTTGAGATCGGAATCAAGGTTGGAAAAGACCTCGGAGATCACTGAGTGCAACCAGCACCAGCACGGCCACCGCTGACCACGTCCATGCCATGCCTCAGCCACAGGTGTTGGAGCACTCCCAGGGGTGGGCACTCCAAACCTCCCTGGGCAGCTGTGCCAAGGCCTGAGCGCCCTTTCCATGGAGGAATTTCCCCAATATCCACCCTGAGCCTCCCCTGGCCCAGCCTGAGGCCGTTCCCTCTCCTCCTGTCCCTGTTCCCTGGGAGCAGAGCCCGACCCCCCCGGCTGCCCCCTCCTGTCAGGGGCTTGTGCAGAGCCACAAGGTCCCGCCTGAGCCTCCTTTGCTGCAGGCTGTGCCCCTTTCCCAGCTCTCTCAGGAACTCTCCAGCCCCTTGCCAGCTCCGTTCCCTTGCCTGGACTGGCTCCAGCCCCTCCGTGTCCCTCTTGTCCCAGAGGTGCTGCCAGCACTGCAGGTGCCCCAGCAGTGCCAGCACAGGGACGGGCCCAGCGCGCCCGGGCATGTGCAGTGGGGTGGGGGGGGGGGGCCCAGAGCACCCGCGCATGCGCAGTGGGGAGGGGGGGGGGGGGCCCCGGCCGGCGCACCGCGCATGCGCAGTGGGGGGTGGGGGGGGGGGGGGCAGCTCTCCCGCGCATGTGCAGTGGGGTGGGGGGGGCCCAGAGCGCCCGCGCATGCGCAGTGGGGGGGGGGGGGGGGGGCCCAGCCGGCCGGCGCATGCGCAGTGGGGGGTGTGGGGGGGGGGGGGGGCAACAGCCTGCCGGCGCATGCGCAGTGGGGGTGGGGGGGGCCCAGCGTAACGGCGCATGCGCAGTGCGGGTGGGGGGGGCCGGCAGGCGCACCGCGCATGCGCAGTGGGGGTGGGGGGGGCCGTCCAGCTCTCCTGCGCATGCGCAGTGGGGTGGGGGCCCGGCCAGGGCGCCCGCGCATGCGCAGTGGGGAGGGGGGGGGGGGCCCAGAGCACCCGCGCATGCGCAGTGGGGAGGGGGGGGGGGGGCCCCGGCCGGCGCACCGCGCATGCGCAGTGGGGGGTGGGGGGGGGGGGGGCAGCTCTCCCGCGCATGTGCAGTGGGGTGGGGGGGGCCCAGAGCGCCCGCGCATGCGCAGTGGGGGGTGGGGGGGGGGGGCCCAGCCGGCCGGCGCATGCGCAGTGGGGGGTGTGGGGGGGGGGGGGGGCAACAGCCTGCCGGCGCATGCGCAGTGGGGGTGGGGGGGGCCCAGCGTAACGGCGCATGCGCAGTGCGGGTGGGGGGGGCCGGCAGGCGCACCGCGCATGCGCAGTGGGGGTGGGGGGGGCCGTCCAGCTCTCCTGCGCATGCGCAGTGGGGTGGGGGCCCGGCCAGGGCGCCCGCGCATGCGCAGTGGGGAGGGGGGGGGGGGGCCAGCGCGCCCGCGCATGCGCAGTGGGGGGTGGGCGGGGCCCAGAGCGCCCGCGCATGCGCAGTGGGTGGGGGGGGACGGCAGGCGCGCCCGCGCATGCGCAGTGGGAGGTGGGGGGGGGGGGGGCCCAGCTCTCCCGCGCATGCGCAGTGGGGAGGGGGCCCGGCCAGCTCGCCCGCGCATGCGCAGTGGGGGTGGGCGGGGCCCAGAGCGCCCGCGCATGCGCAGTGGGGGTGGGGGGGCCGGCAGGCGCCCGCGCATGCGCAGTAGGGGTGGGGGGGGCCGTCCAGCTCTCCCGCGCATGCGCAGTGGGGTGGGGGCCCGGCCAGGGCGCCCGCGCATGCGCAGTGGGGTGGGGGCCCGGCCTGGGTGTGCCTTTTGTTCTGGTCCTCCGTGGGGCTGCCTTGAGAGCGGAATCAAGGTTGGAAAAGACCTCGGAGATCACTGAGTGCAACCAGCACCAGCACGGCCACCGCTGACCACGTCCATGCCATGCCACAGCCACAGGTGTTGGAGCACTCCCAGGGGTGGGCACTCCAAACCTCCCTGGGCAGCTGTGCCAAGGCCTGAGCGCCCTTTCCATGGAGGAATTTCCCCAATATCCACCCTGAGCCTCCCCTGGCCCAGCCTGAGGCCGTTCCCTCTCCTCCTGTCCCTGTTCCCTGGGAGCAGAGCCCGACCCCCCCGGCTGCCCCCTCCTGTCAGGGGCTTGTGCAGAGCCACAAGGTCCCGCCTGAGCCTCCTTTGCTGCAGGCTGTGCCCCTTTCCCAGCTCTCTCAGGAACTCTCCAGCCCCTTGCCAGCTCCGTTCCCTTGCCTGGACTGGCTCCAGCCCCTCCGTGTCCCTCTTGTCCCAGAGGTGCTGCCAGCACTGCAGGTGCCCCAGCAGTGCCAGCACAGGGACGGGCCCAGCGCGCCCGGGCATGTGCAGTGGGGTGGGGGGGGGGGGCCCAGAGCACCCGCGCATGCGCAGTGGGGAGGGGGGGGGCCAGCGCGCCCGCGCATGCGCAGTGGGGGGTGGGGGGGGCCCAGAGCGCCCGCGCATGCGCAGTGGGTGGGGGGGGGGGGGCCCCCGGCCGGCGCACCGCGCATGCGCAGTGGGTGGGGGGGGACGGCAGGCGCGCCCGCGCATGCGCAGTGGGGGGTGGGGGGGGGGGGGGCAGCTCTCCCGCGCATGTGCAGTGGGGTGGGGGGGGGCCCAGAGCGCCCGCGCATGCGCAGTGGGCTGGGGGGGCCAGCGCGCCCGCGCATGCGCAGTGGGGGGTGGGGGGGGGGGGGGGGGCCCAGCCGGCCGGCGCATGCGCAGTGGGGGGTGTGGGGGGGGGGGGGGGGGCAACAGCCTGCCGGCGCATGCGCAGTGGGGGTGGGGGGGGCCCAGCGTAACGGCGCATGCGCAGTGGGGGTGGGGGGGGCCGGCAGGCGCACCGCGCATGCGCAGTGGGGGTGGGGGGGCCGTCCAGCTCTCCCGCGCATGCGCAGTAGGGGTGGGTGGGGCCGTCCAGCTCTCCCGCGCATGCGCAGTGGGGTGGGGGCCCGGCCAGGGCGCCCGTGCATGCGCAGTGGGATGGGGGGCCCAGCCTGGGTGTGCCTTTTGTTCTGGTCCTCCGTGGGGCTGCCTTGAGAGCGGAATCAAGGTTGGAAAAGACCTCGGAGATCACTGAGTGCAACCAGCACCAGCACGGCCACCGCTGACCACGTCCATGCCATGCCACAGCCACAGGTGTTGGAGCACTCCCAGGGGTGGGCACTCCAAACCTCCCTGGGCAGCTGTGCCAAGGCCTGAGCGCCCTTTCCATGGAGGAATTTCCCCAATATCCACCCTGAGCCTCCCCTGGCCCAGCCTGAGGCCGTTCCCTCTCCTCCTGTCCCTGTTCCCTGGGAGCAGAGCCCGACCCCCCCGGCTGCCCCCTCCTGTCAGGGGCTTGTGCAGAGCCACAAGGTCCCGCCTGAGCCTCCTTTGCTGCAGGCTGTGCCCCTTTCCCAGCTCTCTCAGGAACTCTCCAGCCCCTTGCCAGCTCCGTTCCCTTGCCTGGACTGGCTCCAGCCCCTCCGTGTCCCTCTTGTCCCAGAGGTGCTGCCAGCACTGCAGGTGCCCCAGCAGTGCCAGCACAGGGACGGGCCCAGCGCGCCCGGGCATGTGCAGTGGGGTGGGGGGGGGGGGCCCAGAGCACCCGCGCATGCGCAGTGGGGGGGGGGGGGGGGGGGCCAGCGCGCCCGCGCATGCGCAGTGGGGGTGGGGGGAGCCGTCCATCTCTCCCGCGCATGCGCAGTGGGGGGGGGGGGGGGGGGGGCGGCCCCCAGCCTGCCGGCGCATGCGCAGTGGGTGGGGGGGGACGGCAGGCGCACCGCGCATGCGCAGTGGGGGTGGGGGGGCCGGCAGGCGCCCGCGCATGCGCAGTAGGGGTAGGGGGGGGCCTAGGCTGCCGGCGCATGCGCAGTGGGTGGGGGGGGGCCGGCAGGCGCACCGCGCATGCGCAGTGGGGGTGGGGGGGCCGTCCAGCTCTCCCGCGCATGCGCAGTGGGGTGGGGGGGCCGGCAGGCGCCCGCGCATGCGCAGTAGGGGTGGGGGGGGCCGTCCAGCTCTCCCGCGCATGCGCAGTGGGGTGGGGGCCCGGCCAGGGCGCCCGTGCATGCGCAGTGGGATGGGGGGCCCAGCCTGGGTGTGCCTTTTGTTCTGGTCCTCCGTGGGGCTGCCTTGAGAGCGGAATCAAGGTTGGAAAAGACCTCGGAGATCACTGAGTGCAACCAGCACCAGCACGGCCACCGCTGACCACGTCCATGCCATGCCACAGCCACAGGTGTTGGAGCACTCCCAGGGGTGGGCACTCCAAACCTCCCTGGGCAGCTGTGCCAAGGCCTGAGCGCCCTTTCCATGGAGGAATTTCCCCAATATCCACCCTGAGCCTCCCCTGGCCCAGCCTGAGGCCGTTCCCTCTCCTCCTGTCCCTGTTCCCTGGGAGCAGAGCCCGACCCCCCCGGCTGCCCCCTCCTGTCAGGGGCTTGTGCAGAGCCACAAGGTCCCGCCTGAGCCTCCTTTGCTGCAGGCTGTGCCCCTTTCCCAGCTCTCTCAGGAACTCTCCAGCCCCTTGCCAGCTCCGTTCCCTTGCCTGGACTCGCTCCAGCCCCTCCGTGTCCCTCTTGTCCCCGAGGTGCTGCCAGCACTGCAGGTGCCCCAGCAGTGCCAGCACAGGGACGGGCCCAGCGCGCCCGCGCATGCGCAGTGGGGGGTGGGGGGGGCCCAGAGCGCCCGCGCATGCGCAGTGGGTGGGGGGGGCGGGGGGGGCCCCGGCCGGCGCACCGCGCATGCGCAGTGGGTGGGGGGGACGGCAGGCGCGCCCGCGCATGCGCAGTGGGGAGGGGGGGGGGGGGGGGGCCACCGCGCCCGCGCATGCGCAGTGGGGGGTGGGGGGGGCCCAGAGCGCCCGCGCATGCGCAGTGGGTGGGGGGGGGGGGGGCCCCGGCCGGCGCACCGCGCATGCGCAGTGGGGGGTGGGGGGGGGGGGGCAGCTCTCCCGCGCATGTGCAGTGGGGGGTGGGGGGGGCCCAGAGCGCCCGCGCATGCGCAGTGGGGGGGGGGGACGGCAGGCGGGCCCGCGCATGCGCAGTGGGGGGTGGGGGGGGTCGTCCAGCTCTCCCGCGCATGCGCAGTGGGTGGGGGGGGGGGGGGGGGGCCCGGCCGGCGCACCGCGCATGCGCAGTGGGTGGGGGGGGACGGCAGGCGCGCCCGCGCCATGCGCAGTGGGAGGTGGGGGGGGGGGGGGGCCCAGCTCTCCCGCGCATGTGCAGTGGGTGGGGGGGGCCCAGAGCGCCCGCGCATGCGCAGTGGGGGGGGGGGGCCAGCGCGCCCGCGCATGCGCAGTGGGGGGTGGGGGGGGGGGGGGGCAACAGCCTGCCGGCGCATGCGCAGTGGGGTTGGGGGGGGGCCCAGCGTAACGGCGCATGCGCAGTGGGGGTGGGGGGGGGGGCCGGCAGGCGCACCGCGCATGCGCAGTGGGGGTGGGGGGGGCCGTCCAGCTCTCCCGCGCATGCGCAGTGGGGTGGGGGCCCGCCCAGGGCGCCCGCTCATGCGCAGTGGGTGTTGGGGGGGGGTCGTCCAGCTCTCCCGCGCATGCGCAGTGGGGTGGGGCCCGGCCAGCGCGCCCGCGCATGCGCAGTGGGGGGGGGGGCCCAGCTTGGGGGTGCCTTTTGTTCTGGTCCTCCGTGGGGCTGCCTTGAGAGCGGAATCAAGGTTGGAAAAGACCTCGGAGATCACTGAGTGCAACCAGCACCAGCACGGCCACCGCTGACCACGTCCATGCCATGCCACAGCCACAGGTGTTGGAGCACTCCCAGGGGTGGGCACTCCAAACCTCCCTGGGCAGCTGTGCCAAGGCCTGAGCGCCCTTTCCATGGAGGAATTTCCCCAATATCCACCCTGAGCCTCCCCTGGCCCAGCCTGAGGCCGTTCCCTCTCCTCCTGTCCCTGTTCCCTGGGAGCAGAGCCCGACCCCCCCGGCTGCCCCCTCCTGTCAGGGGCTTGTGCAGAGCCACAAGGTCCCGCCTGAGCCTCCTTTGCTGCAGGCTGTGCCCCTTTCCCAGCTCTCTCAGGAACTCTCCAGCCCCTTGCCAGCTCCGTTCCCTTGCCTGGACTGGCTCCAGCCCCTCCGTGTCCCTCTTGTCCCAGAGGTGCTGCCAGCACTGCAGGTGCCCCAGCAGTGCCAGCACAGGGACGGGCCCAGCGCGCCCGGGCATGTGCAGTGGGGTGGGGGGGGGGGGCCCAGAGCACCCGCGCATGCGCAGTGGGGAGGGGGGGGGGCCAGCGCGCCCGCGCATGCGCAGTGGGGGGTGGGGGGGGCCCAGAGCGCCCGCGCATGCGCAGTGGGTGGGGGGGGGGGGGGCCCCCGGCCGGCGCACCGCGCATGCGCAGTGGGTGGGGGGGGACGGCAGGCGCGCCCGCGCATGCGCAGTGGGGGGTGGGGGGGGGGGGGCAGCTCTCCCGCGCATGTGCAGTGGGGTGGGGGGGGGGGCCCAGAGCGCCCGCGCATGCGCAGTGGGCTGGGGGGGGCCAGCGCGCCCGCGCATGCGCAGTGGGGGGTGGGGGGGGGGGGGGCCCAGCCGGCCGGCGCATGCGCAGTGGGGGGTGTGTGTGGGGGGGGGGGGGCAACAGCCTGCCGGCGCATGCGCAGTGGGGGTGGGGGGGGCCCAGCGTAACGGCGCATGCGCAGTGGGGGTGGGGGGGGCCGGCAGGCGCACCGCGCATGCGCAGTGGGGGTGGGGGGGCCGTCCAGCTCTCCCGCGCATGCGCAGTGGGGTGGGGGCCCGGCCCGCGCGCCCGCGCATGCGCAGTGGGGGTGGGGGGGCCGGCAGGCGCCCGCGCATGCGCAGTAGGGGTGGGGGGGGCCGTCCAGCTCTCCCGCGCATGCGCAGTGGGGTGGGGGCCCGGCCAGGGCGCCCGTGCATGCGCAGTGGGATGGGGGGCCCAGCCTGGGTGTGCCTTTTGTTCTGGTCCTCCGTGGGGCTGCCTTGAGAGCGGAATCAAGGTTGGAAAAGACCTCGGAGATCACTGAGTGCAACCAGCACCAGCACGGCCACCGCTGACCACGTCCATGCCATGCCACAGCCACAGGTGTTGGAGCACTCCCAGGGGTGGGCACTCCAAACCTCCCTGGGCAGCTGTGCCAAGGCCTGAGCGCCCTTTCCATGGAGGAATTTCCCCAATATCCACCCTGAGCCTCCCCTGGCCCAGCCTGAGGCCGTTCCCTCTCCTCCTGTCCCTGTTCCCTGGGAGCAGAGCCCGACCCCCCCGGCTGCCCCCTCCTGTCAGGGGCTTGTGCAGAGCCACAAGGTCCCGCCTGAGCCTCCTTTGCTGCAGGCTGTGCCCCTTTCCCAGCTCTCTCAGGAACTCTCCAGCCCCTTGCCAGCTCCGTTCCCTTGCCTGGACTGGCTCCAGCCCCTCCGTGTCCCTCTTGTCCCCGAGGTGCTGCCAGCACTGCAGGTGCCCCAGCAGTGCCAGCACAGGGACGGGCCCAGAGCGCCCGCGCATGCGCAGTGGGGGGTGGGGGGGGCCCAGAGCGCCCGCGCATGCGCAGTGGGTGGGGGGGGGCGGGGGGGGGCCCCGGCCGGCGCACCGCGCATGCGCAGTGGGTGGGGGGACGGCAGGCGCGCCCGCGCATGCGCAGTGGGGAGGGGGGGGGGGGGGGCCAGCGCGCCCGCGCATGCGCAGTGGGGGGTGGGGGGGGCCCAGAGCGCCCGCGCATGCGCAGTGGGTGGGGGGGGGGGGGGGGCCCGGCCGGCGCACCGCGCATGCGCAGTGTGGGGTGGGGGGGGGGGGGGGGCAGCTCTCCCGCGCATGTGCAGTGGGGGGGGGGGGGCCCAGCCGGCCGGCGCATGCGCAGTGGGGGGTGTGGGGGGGGGGGGGGGGGGCAACAGCCTGCCGGCGCATGCGCAGTGGGGGTGGGGGGGGCCCAGCGTAACGGCGCATGCGCAGTGGGGGTGGGGGGGGCCGGCAGGCGCACCGCGCATGCGCAGTGGGGTGGGGGCCCGGCCAGGGCGCCCGCGCATGCGCAGTGGGGAGGGGGGGGGGGGCCAGCGCGCCCGCGCATGCGCAGTGGGGGGTGGGCGGGGCCCAGAGCGCCCGCGCATGCGCAGTGGGTGGGGGGGGACGGCAGGCGCGCCCGCGCATGCGCAGTGGGA
This sequence comes from Coloeus monedula, assembly GCF_965178545.1. Taxonomy (NCBI): domain Eukaryota; kingdom Metazoa; phylum Chordata; class Aves; order Passeriformes; family Corvidae; genus Coloeus; species Coloeus monedula. Next base: position 42,490 of record NW_028120416.1, read on the forward strand.
GGTGGGGGGGGGGGGGGCCCAGCTCTCCTGCGCATGCGCAGTGGGGAGGGGGCCCGGCCAGCTCGCCCGCGCATGCGCAGTGGGGGTGGGGGGGGCCCAGCGTGCCGGCGCATGCGCAGTGGGGGGTGGGGGGGGGGGGGGCCCAGCCGGCCGGCGCATGCGCAGTGGGGGGTGTGGGGGGGGGGGGGGGGGGCAACAGCCTGCCGGCGCATGCGCAGTGGGGGTGGGGGGGGCCCAGCGTAACGGCGCATGCACAGTGGGGGTGGGGGGGGCCGGCAGGCGCACCGCGCATGCGCAGTGGGGGTGGGGGGGGGCCGTCCAGCTCTCCCGCGCATGCGCAGTGGGGTGGGGGCCCGCCCAGGGCGCCCGCGCATGCGCAGTGGGTGGGGGGGGGGGGGGCCCCCGGCCGGCGCACCGCGCATGCGCAGTGGGTGGGGGGGGACGGCAGGCGCGCCCGCGCATGCGCAGTGGGGGGTGGGGGCGGGGGGGCAGCTCTCCCGCGCATGTGCAGTGGGGTGGGGGGGGGGCCCAGAGCGCCCGCGCATGCGCAGTGGGCTGGGGGGGGCCAGCGCGCCCGCGCATGCGCAGTGGGGGTGGGGGGGGCCCAGCGTAACGGCGCATGCGCAGTGGGGGTGGGGGGGCCGTCCAGCTCTCCCGCGCATGCGCAGTGGGGTGGGGGGGCCGGCAGGCGCCCGCGCATGCGCAGTAGGGGTGGGGGGGGCCGTCCAGCTCTCCCGCGCATGCGCAGTGGGATGGGGGGCCCAGCCTGGGTGTGCCTTTTGTTCTGGTCCTCCGTGGGGCTGCCTTGAGAGCGGAATCAAGGTTGGAAAAGACCTCGGAGATCACTGAGTGCAACCAGCACCAGCACGGCCACCGCTGACCACGTCCATGCCATGCCACAGCCACAGGTGTTGGAGCACTCCCAGGGGTGGGCACTCCAAACCTCCCTGGGCAGCTGTGCCAAGGCCTGAGCGCCCTTTCCATGGAGGAATTTCCCCAATATCCACCCTGAGCCTCCCCTGGCCCAGCCTGAGGCCGTTCCCTCTCCTCCTGTCCCTGTTCCCTGGGAGCAGAGCCCGACCCCCCCGGCTGCCCCCTCCTGTCAGGGGCTTGTGCAGAGCCACAAGGTCCCGCCTGAGCCTCCTTTGCTGCAGGCTGTGCCCCTTTCCCAGCTCTCTCAGGAACTCTCCAGCCCCTTGCCAGCTCCGTTCCCTTGCCTGGACTCGCTCCAGCCCCTCCGTGTCCCTCTTGTCCCCGAGGTGCTGCCAGCACTGCAGGTGCCCCAGCAGTGCCAGCACAGGGACGGGCCCAGCGCGCCCGCGCATGCGCAGTGGGGGGTGGGGGGGGCCCAGAGCGCCCGCGCATGCGCAGTGGGTGGGGGGGGGCGGGGGGGGCCCCGGCCGGCGCACCGCGCATGCGCAGTGGGTGGGGGGGACGGCAGGCGCGCCCGCGCATGCGCAGTGGGGAGGGGGGGGGGGGGGCCACCGCGCACGCGCATGCGCAGTGGGGGGTGGGGGGGGCCCAGAGCGCCCGCGCATGCGCAGTGGGTGGGGGGGGGGGGCCCCGGCCGGCGCACCGCGCATGCGCAGTGGGGGGTGGGGGGGGGGGGGGCAGCTCTCCCGCGCATGTGCAGTGGGGTGGGGGGGCCCAGAGCGCCCGCGCATGCGCAGTGGGCTGGGGGGGGCCAGCGCGCCCGCGCATGCGCAGTGGGGGGTGGGGGGGGGGGGGGGCCCAGCCGGCCGGCGCATGCGCAGTGGGGGGTGTGGGGGGGGGGGGGGGGGGGGCAACAGCCTGCCGGCGCATGCGCAGTGGGGGTGGGGGGGGGCCGGCAGGCGCACCGCGCATGCGCAGTGGGGGTGGGGGGGCCGTCCAGCTCTCCCGCGCATGCGCAGTGGGGTGGGGGCCCGGCCCGCGCGCCCGCGCATGCGCAGTGGGGGTGGGGGGGCCGGCAGGCGCCCGCGCATGCGCAGTAGGGGTGGGGGGGGGCCGTCCAGCTCTCCCGCGCATGCGCAGTGGGGTGGGGGCCCGGCCAGGGCGCCCGCGCATGCGCAGTGGGGTGGGGGCCCGGCCTGGGTGTGCCTTTTGTTCTGGTCCTCCGTGGGGCTGCCTTGAGAGCGGAATCAAGGTTGGAAAAGACCTCGGAGATCACTGAGTGCAACCAGCACCAGCACGGCCACCGCTGACCACGTCCATGCCATGCCACAGCCACAGGTGTTGGAGCACTCCCAGGGGTGGGCACTCCAAACCTCCCTGGGCAGCTGTGCCAAGGCCTGAGCGCCCTTTCCATGGAGGAATTTCCCCAATATCCACCCTGAGCCTCCCCTGGCCCAGCCTGAGGCCGTTCCCTCTCCTCCTGTCCCTGTTCCCTGGGAGCAGAGCCCGACCCCCCCGGCTGCCCCCTCCTGTCAGGGGCTTGTGCAGAGCCACAAGGTCCCGCCTGAGCCTCCTTTGCTGCAGGCTGTGCCCCTTTCCCAGCTGTCTCAGGAACTCTCCAGCCCCTTGCCAGCTCCGTTCCCTTGCCTGGACTGGCTCCAGCCCCTCCGTGTCCCTCTTGTCCCAGAGGTGCTGCCAGCACTGCAGGTGCCCCAGCAGTGCCAGCACAGGGACGGGCCCAGCGCGCCCGGGCATGTGCAGTGGGGTGGGGGGGGGGGGGCCCAGAGCACCCGCGCATGCGCAGTGGGGAGGGGGGGGGGGCCAGCGCGCCCGCGCATGCGCAGTGGGGGGTGGGGGGGGCCCAGAGCGCCCGCGCATGCGCAGTGGGTGGGGGGGGGGGGCCCCCGGCCGGCGCACCGCGCATGCGCAGTGGGTGGGGGGGGACGGCAGGCGCGCCCGCGCATGCGCAGTGGGGGGTGGGGGGGGGGGGGGGCAGCTCTCCCGCGCATGTGCAGTGGGGTGGGGGGGGGGCCCAGAGCGCCCGCGCATGCGCAGTGGGCTGGGGGGGGCCAGCGCGCCCGCGCATGCGCAGTGGGGGGTGGGGGGGGGGGGGGGCCCAGCCGGCCGGCGCATGCGCAGTGGGGGGTGTGGGGGGGGGGGGGGGCAACAGCCTGCCGGCGCATGCGCAGTGGGGGTGGGGGGGGCCCAGCGTAACGGCGCATGCGCAGTGGGGGTGGGGGGGGCCGGCAGGCGCACCGCGCATGCGCAGTGGGGGTGGGGGGGCCGTCCAGCTCTCCCGCGCATGCGCAGTGGGGTGGGGGCCCGGCCCGCGCGCCCGCGCATGCGCAGTGGGGGTGGGGGGGCCGGCAGGCGCCCGCGCATGCGCAGTAGGGGTGGGGGGGGCCGTCCAGCTCTCACGCGCATGCGCAGTGGGGTGGGGGCCCGGCCAGGGCGCCCGTGCATGCGCAGTGGGATGGGGGGCCCAGCCTGGGTGTGCCTTTTGTTCTGGTCCTCCGTGGGGCTGCCTTGAGAGCGGAATCAAGGTTGGAAAAGACCTCGGAGATCACTGAGTGCAACCAGCACCAGCACGGCCACCGCTGACCACGTCCATGCCATGCCACAGCCACAGGTGTTGGAGCACTCCCAGGGGTGGGCACTCCAAACCTCCCTGGGCAGCTGTGCCAAGGCCTGAGCGCCCTTTCCATGGAGGAATTTCCCCAATATCCACCCTGAGCCTCCCCTGGCCCAGCCTGAGGCCGTTCCCTCTCCTCCTGTCCCTGTTCCCTGGGAGCAGAGCCCGACCCCCCCGGCTGCCCCCTCCTGTCAGGGGCTTGTGCAGAGCCACAAGGTCCCGCCTGAGCCTCCTTTGCTGCAGGCTGTGCCCCTTTCCCAGCTCTCTCAGGAACTCTCCAGCCCCTTGCCAGCTCCGTTCCCTTGCCTGGACTCGCTCCAGCCCCTCCGTGTCCCTCTTGTCCCCGAGGTGCTGCCAGCACTGCAGGTGCCCCAGCAGTGCCAGCACAGGGACGGGCCCAGCGCGCCCGCGCATGCGCAGTGGGGGGTGGGGGGGGCCCAGAGCGCCCGCGCATGCGCAGTGGGTGGGGGGGGGCGGGGGGGGCCCCGGCCGGCGCACCGCGCATGCGCAGTGGGTGGGGGGGACGGCAGGCGCGCCCGCGCATGCGCAGTGGGGAGGGGGGGGGGGGGCCACCGCGCCCGCGCATGCGCAGTGGGGGGTGGGGGGGCCCAGAGCGCCCGCGCATGCGCAGTGGGTGGGGGGGGGGGGCCCCGGCCGGCGCACCGCGCATGCGCAGTGGGGGGTGGGGGGGGGGGGGGGCAGCTCTCCCGCGCATGTGCAGTGGGGTGGGGGGGGCCCAGAGCGCCCGCGCATGCGCAGTGGGCTGGGGGGGGCCAGCGCGCCCGCGCATGCGCAGTGGGGGGTGGGGGGGGGGGGGCCCAGCCGGCCGGCGCATGCGCAGTGGGGGGTGTGGGGGGGGGGGGGGGGGGGGGCAACAGCCTGCCGGCGCATGCGCAGTGGGGGTGGGGGGGGGCCGGCAGGCGCACCGCGCATGCGCAGTGGGGGTGGGGGGGCCGTCCAGCTCTCCCGCGCATGCGCAGTGGGGTGGGGGCCCGGCCCGCGCGCCCGCGCATGCGCAGTGGGGGTGGGGGGGCCGGCAGGCGCCCGCGCATGCGCAGTAGGGGTGGGGGGGGCCGTCCAGCTCTCCCGCGCATGCGCAGTGGGGTGGGGGCCCGGCCAGGGCGCCCGCGCATGCGCAGTGGGGTGGGGGCCCGGCCTGGGTGTGCCTTTTGTTCTGGTCCTCCGTGGGGCTGCCTTGAGAGCGGAATCAAGGTTGGAAAAGACCTCGGAGATCACTGAGTGCAACCAGCACCAGCACGGCCACCGCTGACCACGTCCATGCCATGCCACAGCCACAGGTGTTGGAGCACTCCCAGGGGTGGGCACTCCAAACCTCCCTGGGCAGCTGTGCCAAGGCCTGAGCGCCCTTTCCATGGAGGAATTTCCCCAATCTCCACCCTGAGCCTCCCCTGGCCCAGCCTGAGGCCGTTCCCTCTCCTCCTGTCCCTGTTCCCTGGGAGCAGAGCCCGACCCCCCGGCTGCCCCCTCCTGTCAGGGGCTTGTGCAGAGCCACAAGGTCCCGCCTGAGCCTCCTTTGCTGCAGGCTGTGCCCCTTTCCCAGCTCTCTCAGGAACTCTCCAGCCCCTTGCCAGCTCCGTTCCCTTGCCTGGACTGGCTCCAGCCCCTCCGTGTCCCTCTTGTCCCAGAGGTGCTGCCAGCACTGCAGGTGCCCCAGCAGTGCCAGCACAGGGACGGGCCCAGCGCGCCCGGGCATGTGCAGTGGGGTGGGGGGGGGGGGCCCAGAGCACCCGCGCATGCGCAGTGGGGAGGGGGGGGGGGGGGCCAGCGCGCCCGCGCATGCGCAGTGGGGGGTGGGGGGGGCCCAGAGCGCCCGCGCATGCGCAGTGGGTGGGGGGGGGGGGCCCCCGGCCGGCGCACCGCGCATGCGCAGTGGGTGGGGGGGGACGGCAGGCGCGCCCGCGCATGCGCAGTGGGGGGTGGGGGGGGGGGGGGGCAGCTCTCCCGCGCATGTGCAGTGGGGTGGGGGGGGGCCCAGAGCGCCCGCGCATGCGCAGTGGGCTGGGGGGGGCCAGCGCGCCCGCGCATGCGCAGTGGGGGGTGGGGGGGGGGGGGGGGGGGGCCCAGCCGGCCGGCGCATGCGCAGTGGGGGTTGGGGGGGGGGGGGGGCAACAGCCTGCCGGCGCATGCGCAGTGGGGGTGGGGGGGGCCCAGCGTAACGGCGCATGCGCAGTGGGGGTGGGGGGGGCCGGCAGGCGCACCGCGCATGCGCAGTGGGGGTGGGGGGGCCGTCCAGCTCTCCCGCGCATGCGCAGTGGGGTGGGGGCCCGGCCCGCGCGCCCGCGCATGCGCAGTGGGGGTGGGGGGCCGGCAGGCGCCCGCGCATGCGCAGTAGGGTGGGGGGGGCCGTCCAGCTCTCACGCGCATGCGCAGTGGGGTGGGGGCCCGGCCAGGGCGCCCGTGCATGCGCAGTGGGATGGGGGGCCCAGCCTGGGTGTGCCTTTTGTTCTGGTCCTCCGTGGGGCTGCCTTGAGAGCGGAATCAAGGTTGGAAAAGACCTCGGAGATCACTGAGTGCAACCAGCACCAGCACGGCCACCGCTGACCACGTCCATGCCATGCCACAGCCACAGGTGTTGGAGCACTCCCAGGGGTGGGCACTCCAAACCTCCCTGGGCAGCTGTGCCAAGGCCTGAGCGCCCTTTCCATGGAGGAATTTCCCCAATCTCCACCCTGAGCCTCCCCTGGCCCAGCCTGAGGCCGTTCCCTCTCCTCCTGTCCCTGTTCCCTGGGAGCAGAGCCCGACCCCCCCGGCTGCCCCCTCCTGTCAGGGGCTTGTGCAGAGCCACAAGGTCCCGCCTGAGCCTCCTTTGCTGCAGGCTGTGCCCCTTTCCCAGCTCTCTCAGGAACTCTCCAGCCCCTTGCCAGCTCCGTTCCCTTGCCTGGACTCGCTCCAGCCCCTCCGTGTCCCTCTTGTCCCCGAGGTGCTGCCAGCACTGCAGGTGCCCCAGCAGTGCCAGCACAGGGACGGGCCCAGCGCGCCCGCGCATGCGCAGTGGGGGGTGGGGGGGGCCCAGAGCGCCCGCGCATGCGCAGTGGGTGGGGGGGGCGGGGGGGGCCCCGGCCGGCGCACCGCGCATGCGCAGTGGGTGGGGGGACGGCAGGCGCGCCCGCGCATGCGCAGTGGGTGGGGGGAGGGGGGGGGGCCAGCGCGCCCGCGCATGCGCAGTGGGGGGTGGGGGGGGCCCAGAGCGCCCGCGCATGCGCAGTGGGCTGGGGGGGGCCAGCGCGCCCGCGCATGCGCGCAGTGGGGGGTGGGGGGGGGGGGGCCCAGCCGGCCGGCGCATGCGCAGTGGGGGGTGTGGGGGGGGGGGGGGGGGGGCAACAGCCTGCCGGCGCATGCGCAGTGGGGGTGGGGGGGGGCCGGCAGGCGCACCGCGCATGCGCAGTGGGGGTGGGGGGGCCGTCCAGCTCTCCCGCGCATGCGCAGTGGGGTGGGGGCCCGGCCCGCGCGCCCGCGCATGCGCAGTGGGGGTTGGGGGGGCCGGCAGGCGCCCGCGCATGCGCAGTAGGGGTGGGGGGGGCCGTCCAGCTCTCACGCGCATGCGCAGTGGGGTGGGGGCCCGGCCAGGGCGCCCGCGCATGCGCAGTGGGGTGGGGGCCCGGCCTGGGTGTGCCTTTTGTTCTGGTCCTCCGTGGGGCTGCCTTGAGAAGCGGAATCAAGGTTGGAAAAGACCTCGGAGATCACTGAGTGCAACCAGCACCAGCACGGCCACCGCTGACCACGTCCATGCCATGCCACAGCCACAGGTGTTGGAGCACTCCCAGGGGTGGGCACTCCAAACCTCCCTGGGCAGCTGTGCCCAAGGCCTGAGCGCCCTTTCCATGGAGGAATTTCCCCAATATCCACCCTGAGCCTCCCCTGGCCCAGCCTGAGGCCGTTCCCTCTCCTCCTGTCCCTGTTCCCTGGGAGCAGAGCCCGACCCCCCGGCTGCCCCCTCCTGTCAGGGGCTTGTGCAGAGCCACAAGGTCCCGCCTGAGCCTCCTTTGCTGCAGGCTGTGCCCCTTTCCCAGCTCTCTCAGGAACTCTCCAGCCCCTTGCCAGCTCCGTTCCCTTGCCTGGACTGGCTCCAGCCCCTCCGTGTCCCTCTTGTCCCAGAGGTGCTGCCAGCACTGCAGGTGCCCCAGCAGTGCCAGCACAGGGACGGGCCCAGCGCGCCCGGGCATGTGCAGTGGGGTGGGGGGGGGGGGGGCCCAGAGCACCCGCGCATGCGCAGTGGGGAGGGGGGGGGGGCCAGCGCGCCCGCGCATGCGCAGTGGGGGGTGGGGGGGGCCCAGAGCGCCCGCGCATGCGCAGTGGGTGGGGGGGGGGGGGCCCCCGGCCGGCGCACCGCGCATGCGCAGTGGGTGGGGGGGGACGGCAGGCGCGCCCGCGCATGCGCAGTGGGGGGGTGGGGGGGGGGGGGGGCAGCTCTCCCGCGCATGTGCAGTGGGGTGGGGGGGGGGCCCAGAGCGCCCGCGCATGCGCAGTGGGCTGGGGGGGGCCAGCGCGCCCGCGCATGCGCAGTGGGGGGTGGGGGGGGGGGGGGGGCCAGCCGGCCGGCGCATGCGCAGTGGGGGGTGTGGGGGGGGGGGGGGGCAACAGCCTGCCGGCGCATGCGCAGTGGGGGTGGGGGGGCCCAGCGTAACGGCGCATGCGCAGTGGGGGTGGGGGGGGCCGGCAGGCGCACCGCGCATGCGCAGTGGGGGTGGGGGGGCCGTCCAGCTCTCCCGCGCATGCGCAGTGGGGTGGGGGCCCGGCCCGCGCGCCCGCGCATGCGCAGTGGGGGTGGGGGGGCCGGCAGGCGCCCGCGCATGCGCAGTAGGGGTGGGGGGGGGCCGTCCAGCTCTCACGCGCATGCGCAGTGGGGTGGGGGCCCGGCCAGGGCGCCCGTGCATGCGCAGTGGGATGGGGGGCCCAGCCTGGGTGTGCCTTTTGTTCTGGTCCCCGTGGGGCTGCCTTGAGAGCGGAATCAAGGTTGGAAAAGACCTCGGAGATCACTGAGTGCAACCAGCACCAGCACGGCCACCGCTGACCACGTCCATGCCATGCCACAGCCACAGGTGTTGGAGCACTCCCAGGGGTGGGCACTCCAAACCTCCCTGGGCAGCTGTGCCAAGGCCTGAGCGCCCTTTCCATGAGGAATTTCCCCAATATCCACCCTGAGCCTCCCCTGGCCCAGCCTGAGGCCGTTCCCTCTCCTCCTGTCCCTGTTCCCTGGGAGCAGAGCCCGACCCCCCCGGCTGCCCCCTCCTGTCAGGGGCTTGTGCAGAGCCACAAGGTCCCGCCTGAGCCTCCTTTGCTGCAGGCTGTGCCCCTTTCCCAGCTCTCTCAGGAACTCTCCAGCCCCTTGCCAGCTCCGTTCCCTTGCCTGGACTGGCTCCAGCCCCTCCGTGTCCCTCTTGTCCCCGAGGTGCTGCCAGCACTGCAGGTGCCCCAGCAGTGCCAGCACAGGGACGGGCCCAGCGCGCCCGCGCATGCGCAGTGGGGGTGGGGGGGGCCCAGAGCGCCCGCGCATGCGCAGTGGGTGGGGGGGGCGGGGGGGGCCCCGGCCGGCGCACCGCGCATGCGCAGTGGGTGGGGGGACGGCAGGCGCGCCCGCGCATGCGCAGTGGGTGGGGGGAGGGGGGGGGGCCAGCGCGCCCGCGCATGCGCAGTGGGGGGTGGGGGGGGCCCAGAGCGCCCGCGCATGCGCAGTGGGGGTGGGGGGGGGGGGGGGGCAGCTCTCCCGCGCATGCGCAGTGGGGTGGGGGGGGCCCAGAGCGCCCGCGCATGCGCAGTGGGCTGGGGGGGGCCAGCGCGCCCGCGCATGCGCAGTGGGGGGTGGGGAGGGGGGGCCCAGCCGGCCGGCGCATGCGCAGTGGGGGTGTGGGGGGGGGGGGGGGGGGGGGCAACAGCCTGCCGGCGCATGCGCAGTGGGGGTGGGGGGGGCCCAGCGTAACGGCGCATGCGCAGTGGGGGTGGGGGGGGCCGGCAGGCGCACCGCGCATGCGCAGTGGGGGTGGGGGGGCCGGCAGGCGCCCGCGCATGCGCAGTAGGGGTAGGGGGGGCCTAGCCTGCCGGCGCATGCGCAGTGGGTGGGGGGGGCGGCGGGGGGCCCCGGCCGGCGCACCGCGCATGCGCAGTGGGTGGGGGGACGCCAGGCGCGCCCCGCGCATGCGCAGTGGAGGTGGGGGGGGGGGGGGGGGGCCAGAGCGCCCGCGCATGCGCAGTGGGTAGGGGGCTGGCCAGCGCGCCCGCGCATGCGCAGTGGGGAGGGGGGGGGGCCCAGCGTGCCGGCGCATGCGCAGTAGGGGTGTGGGGGGGCCGGCAGGCGCCCGCGCATGCGCGTGGGGGGGCCGTCCAGCTCTCCCGCGCATGTGCAGTGGGGTGGGGGCCCGGCCAGGGCGCCCGCGCATGCGCAGTGGGATGGGGGGGACAGGCCCAGCGCGCCCGCGCATGCGCATTAGGGGGTGGGGGGGCAACAGCCTGCCGGCGCATGCGCAGTGGGGGTGGGGGGGGCCCAGCGTAACGGCGCATGCGCAGTGGGGGTGGGGGGGGCCGGCAGGCGCACCGCGCATGCGCAGTGGGGTGGGGGGGACGGCAGGCGCGCCCGCGCATGCGCAGTGGGGGGTGGGGGGGGTCGTCCAGCTCTCCCGCGCATGCGCAGTGGGGAGGGGGGGGGCCAGCGCGCCCGCGCATGCGCAGTGGGTGGGGGGGGGCGGGGGGGGGCCCGGCCGGCGCACCGCGCATGCGCAGTGGGGGTGGGGGGGGGGGGGCAACAGCCTGCCGGCGCATGCGCAGTGGGGGTGGGGGGGGCCCAGCGTAACGGCGCATGCGCAGTGGGGGTGGGGGGGGGCCGGCAGGCGCACCGCGCATGCGCAGTGGGGGTGGGGGGGGGCCGTCCAGCTCTCCCGCGCATGCGCAGTGGGGTGGGGGCCCGGCCAGGGCCCGCGCATGCGCAGTGGGGGGGGGGGGGGGGGGCCAGCGCGCCCGCGCATGCGCAGTGGGGGGTGGGCGGGGCCCAGAGCGCCCGCGCATGCGCAGTGGGTGGGGGGGGACGGCAGGCGCGCCCGCGCATGCGCAGTGGGAGGTGGGGGGGGGGGGGGGCCCAGCTCTCCCGCGCATGCGCAGTGGGGAGGGGGCCCGGCCAGCTCGCTCGCGCATGCGCAGTGGGGGTGGGGGGGGCCCAGAGCGCCCGCGCATGCGCAGTGGGTGGGGGGGGGGTGGCCCCGGCCGGCGCACCGCGCATGCGCAGTGGGTGGGGGGGACGGCAGGCGCGCCCGCGCATGCGCAGTGGGGGGTGGGGGGGGGGGGGCAGCTCTCCCGCGCATGTTGCAGTGGGGTGGGGGGGGCCCAGAGCGCCCGCGCCATGCGCAGTGGGCTGGGGGGGGCCAGCGCGCCCGCGCATGCGCAGTGGGGGTGGGGGGGGGGGGCCCAGCCGGCCGGCGCATGCGCAGTGGGGGGTGTGGGGGGGGGGGGGGGGGGGGGCAACAGCCTGCCGGCGCATGCGCAGTGGGGGTGGGGGGGGCCCAGCGTAACGGCGCATGCGCAGTGGGGGTGGGGGGGGGCCGGCAGGCGCACCGCGCATGCGCAGTGGGGGTGGGGGGGCCGGCAGGCGCCCGCGCATGCGCAGTAGGGGTAGGGGGGGGGCCTAGCCTGCCGGCGCATGCGCAGTGGGTGGGGGGGGCGGCGGGGGGCCCCGGCCGGCGCACCGCGCATGCGCAGTGGGTGGGGGGACGGCAGGCGCGCCCGCGCATGCGCAGTGGGGAGGGGGGGGGGGGCAACCGCGCCCGCGCATGCGCAGTGGGGGGTGGGGGGGGCCCAGAGCGCCCGCGCATGCGCAGTGGGTGGGGTGGGGGGGCCGGCAGGCGCCACCGCGCATGCGCAGTGGGGGTGGGGGGGCCGTCCAGCTCTCCCGCGCATGCGCAGTGGGGTGGGGGCCCGGCCCGCGCGCCCGCGCATGCGCAGTGGGGGTGGGGGGGCCGGCAGGCGCCCGCGATGCGCAGTAGGGGTGGGGGGGCCGTCCAGCTCTCCGCGCATGCGCAGGGGGTGGGGGCCCGGCCAGGGCGCCCGCGCATGCGCAGTGGGGTGGGGGCCCGGCCTGGGTGTGCCTTTTGTTCTGGTCCTCCGTGGGGCTGCCTTGAGAGCGGAATCAAGGTTGGTGAAAGACCTCGGAGATCACTGAGTGCAACCAGCACCAGCACGGCCACCGCTGACCACGTCCATGCCATGCCACAGCCACAGGTGTTGGAGCACTCCCAGGGGTGGGCACTCCAAACCTCCCTGGGCAGCTGTGCCAAGGCCTGAGCGCCCTTTCCATGGAGGAATTTCCCCAATCTCCACCCTGAGCCTCCCCCTGGCCCAGCCTGAGGCCGTTCCCTCTCCTCCTGTCCCTGTTCCCTGGGAGCAGAGCCCGACCCCCCCGGCTGCCCCCTCCTGTCAGGGCTTGTGCAGAGCCACAAGGTCCCGCCTGAGCCTCCTTTGCTGCAGGCTGTGCCCCTTTCCAGCTCTCTCAGGAACTCTCCAGCCCTTGCCAGCTCCGTTCCCTTGCCTGGACTGGCTCCAGCCCCTCCGTGTCCCTCTTGTCCCAGAGGTGCTGCCAGCACTGCAGGTGCCCCAGCAGTGCCAGCACAGGGACGGGCCCAGCGCGCCCGGGCATGTGCAGTGGGGTGGGGGGGGGGGGGCCCAGAGCGCCCGCGCATGCGCAGTGGGGGAGGGGGGGCCCAGCGCGCCCGCGCATGCGCAGGGGGTGTGGGGGGGGGGGCCTAGCCTGCCGGCGCATGCGCAGTGGGTGGGGGGGCGGGGGGGGGGCCCCGGCCGGCGCACCTCGCATGCGCAGTGGGTGGGGGGGGACGACAGGCGCGCCCGCGCATGCGCAGTGGGAGGTGGGGGGGGGGGGGCCCAGAGCGCCCGCGCATGCGCAGTGGGGGGTGGGGGGCTGGAGGGGCACCGCGGCATGCGCAAGGGGGGTGGGAGGGGCGGGGGGGGCCCCGCCGGCGCACCGCGCATGCGCAGTGGGTGGGGGGGGGGGGGGGGGGCCAGAGCGCCCGCGCATGCGCAGTGGGTAGGGGGGAAGGGCCCAGCGCGGCCCGGCGCATGCGCAGTAGGGGGTGGGGGGGGGGGGGCAACAGCCTGCCGGCGCATGCGCAGTGGGGGTGGGGGGGGCCGGCAGGCGCACCGCGCATGCGCAGTGGGGGTGGGGGGGGCCGTCCAGCTCTCCCGCGCATGCGCAGTGGGCTGGTGGGGGCCCGGCCAGGGCGCCCGCGCATGCGCAGTGTGGAGGGGGGGGGGGGCCAGCGCGCCCGCGCATGCGCAGTGGGGGGTGGGCGGGGCCCAGAGCGCCCGCGCATGCGCAGTGGGTGGGGGGGGACGGCAGGCGCGCCCGCGCATGCGCAGTGGGAGGTGGGGGGGGGGGGGGGCCCAGCTCTCCCGCGCATGCGCAGTGGGGAGGGGGCTGGCCAGCTCGCCCGCGCATGCGCAGTGGGGGTGGGGGGGCCCAGCGTGCCGGCGCATGCGCAGTGGGCCTGGGGGGGGCCGGCAGGCGCCCGCGCATGCGCAGTGGGGGTGGGGGGCCGTCCAGCTCTCCCGCGCATGCGCAGTGGGGGGGGGGGGGGGGGGGGGGCCCAGCCTGCCGGCGCATGCGCAGTGGGTGGGGGGGCGGGCAGGCGCGCCCGCGCATGCGCAGTGGGGTGGGGGGGACGGCAGGCGCGCCCGCGCATGCGCAGTGGGGAGGGGGCCCGGCCAGCTCGCCCGCGCATGCGCAGTGGGGGGGGGGGGGGGGGGGGGGGGGGGGGCCCAGCCTGCCGGCGCATGCGCAGTGGGTGGGGGGACGGCAGGCGCGCCCGCGCATGCGCAGTGGGGTGGGGGCCCGGCCTGGGTGTGCCTTTTTTTCTGGTCCTCCGTGGGGCTGCCTTGAGAGCGGAATCAAGGTTGGAAAAGACCTCGGAGATCACTGAGTGCAACCAGCACCAGCACGGCCACCGCTGACCACGTCCATGCCATGCCACAGCCACAGGTGTTGGAGCACTCCCAGGGGTGGGCACTCCAAACCTCCCTGGGCAGCTGTGCCAAGGCCTGAGCGCCCTTTCCATGGAGGAATTTCCCCAATCTCCACCCTGAGCCTCCCCTGGCCCAGCCTGAGGCCGTTCCCTCTCCTCCTGTCCCTGTTCCCTGGGAGCAGAGCCCGACCCCCCCGGCTGCCCCCTCCTGTCAGGGGCTTGTGCAGAGCCACAAGGTCCCGCCTGAGCCTCCTTTGCTGCAGGCTGTGCCCCTTTCCCAGCTCTCTCAGGAACTCTCCAGCCCCTTGCCAGCTCCGTTCCCTTGCCTGGACTGGCTCCAGCCCCTCCGTGTCCCTCTTGTCCCAGAGGTGCTGCCAGCACTGCAGGTGCCCCAGCAGTGCCAGCACAGGGACGGGCCCAGCGCGCCCGGGCATGTGCAGTGGGGTGGGGGGGGGGGGGGCCAGAGCGCCCGCGCATGCGCAGTGGGAAGGGTGGGGGGGGCCAGCGCGCCCGCGCATGCGCAGTGGGGTGTGGGGGGGGGGGGGGGCCTAGCCTGCCGGCGCATGCGCAGTGGGTGGGGGGGGCGGGGGGGGGGCCCCGGCCGGCGCACCGCGCATGCGCAGTGGGTGGGGGGGGACGACAGGCGCGCCCGCGCATGCGCAGTGGGGGTGGGGGGGGCCTGGAGGCGCACCGCGCATGCGCAAGGGGGGTGGGGGGGGCGGGGGGGCCCCGGCCGGCGCACCGCGCATGCGCAGTGGGTGGCGGGGGGCGGGGGGGGCCCCGGCCAGCTCGCCCGCGCATGCGCAGTGGGTTGGGGGCCCGGCCAGGGCGCCCGCGCATGCGCAGTGGGGGTTGGGGGGGTCGTCCAGCTCTCCCGCGCATGCGCAGTGGGGAGGGGGCCCGGCCAGCTCGCCCGCGCATGCGCAGTGGGGGTGGGGGGGGGGCCAGCGTGCCGGCGCATGCGCAGTGGGCGTGGGGGGGGCCGGCAGGAGCCCGCGCATGCGCAGTGGGGGTGGGGGCAGCCGTCCAGCTCTCCCGCGCATGCGCAGCGGGGGGGGGGGGGGGGGGGGGGGGGGGGGGCCCCAGCCTGCCGGCGCATGCGCAGTGGGTGGGGGGGACGGCAGGCGCGCCCGCGCATGCGCAGTGGGGGGGGGGGGGGGGGCGGGCCAGCGCTCGCGCATGCGCAGTGGGGGGTGGGGGGGGCCCAGAGCGCCCGCGCATGCGCAGTGGGTGGGGGGGGGGGGGGGCCCCGGCCGGCGCACCGCGCATGTGCAGTGGGGTGGGGGGGGCCCAGAGCGCCCGCGCATGCGCAGTGGGCTGGGGGGGGCCAGCGCGCCCGCTCATGCGCAGTGGGGGGTGGGGGGGGGGGGGCCCAGCCGGCCGGCGCATGCGCAGTGGGGGGTGGGGGGTGGGGGGGGGGGGGCAACAGCCTGCCGGCGCATGCGCAGTGGGTGGGGGGGACGGCAGGCGCGCTCGCGCATGCGCAGTGGGTGGGGGGGGGGGGGGGGGGGGCCCCGGCCGGCGCACCGCGCATGCGCAGTGGGTGGGGGGGGACGGCAGGCGGGCCCGCGCATGCGCAGTGGGGGGTGGGGGGGGGGGGCAGCTCTCCCGCGCATGTGCAGTGGGTGGGGGGGGCCCAGAGCGCCCGCGCATGCGCAGTGGGCTGGGGGGGGCCAGCGCGCCCGCGCATGCGCAGTGGGGGGTGGGGGGGGGGGGGGGGGGGACAGCCGGCCGGCGCATGCGCAGTGGGGGGTGTGGGGGGGGGGGGGGGGGGGCAACAGCCTGCCGGCGCATGCGCAGTGGGGGTGGGGGGGGGCCCAGCGTAACGGCGCATGCGCAGTGGGGGTGGGGGGGGCCGGCAGGCGCACCGCGCATGCGCAGTGGGGGTGGGGGGGCCGGCAGGCGCCCGCGCATGCGCAGTAGGGGTAGGGGGGGCCTAGGCTGCCGGCGCATGCGCAGTGGGTGGGGGGGCGGCGGGGGGCCCCGGCCGGCGCACCGCGCATGCGCAGTGGGTGGGGGGGACGCCAGGCGCGCCCGCGCATGCGCAGTGGGAGGTGGGGGGGGGGGGGGGGCCAGAGCGCCCGCGCATGCGCAGTGGGGAGGGGGCTGGCCAGCGCGCCCGCGCATGCGCAGTGGGGAGGGGGGGGGCCCAGCGTGCCGGCGCATGCGCAGTAGGGGTGGGGGGGGCCGTCCAGCTCTCCCGCGCATGTGCAGTGGGGTGGGGGCCCGGCCAGGGCGCCCGCGCATGCGCAGTGGGTGGGGGGGACAGGCCCAGCGCGCCCGCGCATGCGCATTAGGGGTTGGGGGGGGCAACAGCCTGCCGGCGCATGCGCAGTGGGGGTGGGGGGGGCCCAGCGTAACGGCGCATGCGCAGTGGGGGTGGGGGGGGCCGGCAGGCGCACCGCGCATGCGCAGTGGGGGTGGGGGGGGCCGTCCAGCTCTCCCGCGCATGCGCAGTGGGGAGGGGGGGGGGGGGGGGCCAGCGCGCCGCGCATGCGCAGTGGGGGGTGGGCGGGGCCCAGAGCGCCCGCGCATGCGCAGTGGGTGGGGGGGGACGGCAGGCGCGCCCGCGCATGCGCAGTGGGAGGTGGGGGGGGGGGGGGCAGCTCTCCCGCGCATGTGCAGTGGGGAGGGGGCCCGGCCAGCTCGCCCGCGCATGCGCAGTGGGGGTGGGGGGGGCCCAGCGTGCCGGCGCATGCGCAGTGGGAGTGGGGTGGGCCGGCAGGCGCACCGCGCATGCGCAGTGGGGTGGGGGGGACCGCAGGCGCGCCCGCGCATGCGCAGTGGGGTGGGGGGGGGGTCGTCCAGCTCTCCCGCGCATGCGCAGTGGGGAGGGGGGGGGGCCAGCGCGCCCGCGCATGCGCAGTGGGGGGTGGGGGGGGCCCAGAGCGCCCGCGCATGCGCAGTGGGTGGGGGGGGGGGGGGCGGGCGGCCCCGGCCGGCGCACCGCGCATGCGCAGTGGGTGGGGGGGGACGGCAGGCGCGCCCGCGCATGCGCAGTGGGAGGTGGGGGGGGGGGGGCCCAGCTCTCCCGCGCATGTGCAGTGGGGTGGGGGGGGGCCCAGAGCGCCCGCGCATGCGCAGTGGGGGGGGGGGCCAGCGCGCCCGCGCATGCGCAGTGGGGGGTGGGGGGGGGCAACAGCCTGCCGGCGCATGCGCAGTGGGGGTGGGGGGGCCCAGCGTAACGGCGCATGCGCAGTGGGGGTGGGGGGGGCCGGCAGGCGCACCGCGCATGCGCAGTGGGGGTGGGGGGGCCGTCCAGCTCTCCCGCGCATGCGCAGTGGGGTGGGGGCCCGGCCCGCGCGCCCGCGCATGCGCAGTGGGGGTGGGGGGGCCGGCAGGCGCCCGCGCATGCGCAGTAGGGGTGGGGGGGGGCCGTCCAGCTCTCCCGCGCATGCGCAGTGGGGTGGGGGCCCGGCCAGGGCGCCCGTGCATGCGCAGTGGGATGGGGGGCCCAGCCTGGGTGTGCCTTTTGTTTTGGTCCTCCGTGGGGCTGCCTTGAGAGCGGAATCAAGGTTGGAAAAGACCTCGGAGATCACTGAGTGCAACCAGCACCAGCACGGGCACCGCTGACCACGTCCATGCCATGCCACAGCCACAGGTGTTGGAGCACTCCCAGGGGTGGGCACTCCAAACCTCCCTGGGCAGCTGTGCCAAGGCCTGAGCGCCTTTTCCATGGAGGAATTTCCCCAATATCCACCCTGAGCCTCCCCTGGCCCAGCCTGAGGCCGTTCCCTCTCCTCCTGTCCCTGTTCCCTGGGAGCAGAGCCCGACCCCCCCGGCTGCCCCCTCCTGTCAGGGGCTTGTGCAGAGCCACAAGGTCCCGCCTGAGCCTCCTTTGCTGCAGGCTGTGCCCCTTTCCCAGCTCTCTCAGGAACTCTCCAGCCCCTTGCCAGCTCCGTTCCCTTGCCTGGACTGGCTCCAGCCCCTCCGTGTCCCTCTTGTCCCCGAGGTGCTGCCAGCACTGCAGGTGCCCCAGCAGTGCCAGCACAGGGACGGGCCCAGCGCGCCCGCGCATGCGCAGTGGGGGGTGGGGGGGGCCCAGAGCGCCCGCGCATGCGCAGTGGGTGGGGGGGGCGGGGGGGGCCCCGGCCGGCGCACCGCGCATGCGCAGTGGGTGGGGGGGGGGGGGGGTGGGCCAGAGCGCCCGCGCATGCGCAGTGGGTAGGGGGGACGGGCCCAGCGCGCCCGCGCATGCGCAGTAGGGGGTGGGGGGGGGGGGGGGGGCAACACCCTGCCGGCGCATGCGCAGTGGGGGTGGGGGGGGCCGGCAGGCGCGCCCGCGCATGCGCAGTGGGAGGTGGGGGGGGGGGGCCCAGCTCTCCCGCGCATGCGCAGTGGGGAGGGGGCTGGCCAGCTCGCCCGCGCATGCGCAGTGGGGGTGGGGGGGGCCCAGCGTGCCGGCGCGTGCGCAGTGGGCCTGGGGGGGGCCGGCAGGCGCCCGCGCATGCGCAGTTGGTCCCGCGCATGCGCAGTGGGGGGGGGGGGGGGGGGGCCCAGCCTGCCGGCGCATGCGCAGTGGGTGGGGGGGGCCGGCAGGCGCGCCCGCGCATGCGCAGTGGGGTGGGGGGGACGGCAGGCGCGCCCGCGCATGCGCAGTGGGGGGTGGGGGGGGTCGTCCAGCTCTCCCGCGCATGCGCAGTGGGGTGGGGGGGGGCCGTCCAGCTCTCCCGCGCATGCAGTGGGGTGGGGGCCCGGCCAGGGCGCCCGCGCATGCGCAGTGGGGAGGGGGGGGGGGGCCAGCGCGCCCGCGCATGCGCAGTGGGTGGGGGGTGGGCGGGGCCCAGAGCGCCCGCGCATGCGCAGTGGGTGGGGGGGGACGGCAGGCGCGCCCGCGCATGCGCAGTGGGAGGTGGGGGGGGGGGGGGCCCAGCTCTCCCGCGCATGCGCAGTGGGGAGGGGGCCCGGCCAGCTCGCCCGCGCATGCGCAGTGGGGGTGGGGGGGGGCCCAGCGTGCCGGCGCATGCGCAGTGGGCGTGGGGGGGGCCGGCAGGCGCCCGCGCATGCGCAGTGGGGGTGGGGGGGCCGTCCAGCTCTCCCGCGCATGCGCAGTGGGGGGGGGGGGGGGGGGGGGGGGGGGCAGCTCTCCCGCGCATGCGCAGTGGGGGGTGGGGGGGGCCCAGAGCGCCCGCGCATGCGCAGTGGGTGGGGGGGGGGGGGGGGCCCGGCCGGCGCACCGCGCATGCGCAGTGGGGAGGGGGGGACGGCAGGCGCGCCCGCGCATGCGCAGTGGGGTGGGGGCCCAGCCTGGGTGTGCCTTTTGTTCTGGTCCTCCGTGGGGCTGCCTTGAGAGCGGAATCAAGGTTGGAAAAGACCTCGGAGATCACTGAGTGCAACCAGCACCAGCACGGCCACCGCTGACCACGTCCATGCCATGCCACAGCCACAGGTGTTGGAGCACTCCCAGGGGTGGGCACTCCAAACCTCCCTGGGCAGCTGTGCCAAGGCCTGAGCGCCCTTTCCATGGAGGAATTTCCCCAATATCCACCCTGAGCCTCCCCTGGCCCAGCCTGAGGCCGTTCCCTCTCCTCCTGTCCCTGTTCCCTGGGAGCAGAGCCCGACCCCCCCGGCTGCCCCCTCCTGTCAGGGGCTTGTGCAGAGCCACAAGGTCCCGCCTGAGCCTCCTTTGCTGCAGGCTGTGCCCCTTTCCCAGCTCTCTCAGGAACTCTCCAGCCCCTTGCCAGCTCCGTTCCCTTGCCTGGACTGGCTCCAGCCCCTCCGTGTCCCTCTTGTCCCAGAGGTGCTGCCAGCACTGCAGGTGCCCCAGCAGTGCCAGCACAGGGACGGGCCCAGCGCGCCCGCGCATGCGCAGTGGGGGGTGGGGGGGGCCCAGAGCGCCCGCGCATGCGCAGTGGGTGGGGGGGGGGGGGGCCCCGGCCGGCGCACCGCGCATGCGCAGTGGGTGGGGGGGGACGGCAGGCGCGCCCGCGCATGCGCAGTGGGGGGTGGGGGGGGGGGGCAGCTCTCCCGCGCATGTGTAGTGGGGTGGGGGGGGCCCAGAGCGCCCGCGCATGCGCAGTGGGCTGGGGGGGGCCAGCGCGCCCGCGCATGCGCAGTGGGGGGTGGGGGGGGGGGGGGGGCCCAGCCGGCCGGCGCATGCGCAGTGGGGGGTGGGGGGGGGGGGGGGGCAACAGCCTGCCGGCGCATGCGCAGTGGGGGTGGGGGGGGCCCAGCGTAACGGCGCATGCGCAGTGGGGGTGGGGGGGGGCCGGCAGGCGCACCGCGCATGCGCAGTGGGGGTGGGGGGGCCGGCAGGCGCCCGCGCATGCGCAGTAGGGGTAGGGGGGGCCTAGCCTGCCGGCGCATGCGCAGTGGGCTGGGGGGGGCCAGCGCGCCCGCGCATGCGCAGTGCGGGGTGGGGGGGGGGGGGGGGCCCAGCCGGCCGGCGCATGCGCAGTGGGGAGTGTGGGG
>NW_028120415.1:0-52500 GCF_965178545.1 Coloeus monedula
CACCACAACCACAAACCTCCCTCAGTTGAGAGTAAAGAGGTGTCCCTGTATTTACACACGTCCAGGAACAATACTCCTCTAGAGCAGGCGTGGATTTACTTTTTTATCAGTTGAACTGGCACTGCTGCCACCTGATGCCATTAAATTCTCCATCCCCACAATCCCTGGTTACCCTTGGCTGTGGGGTTTTTGCTGTCCCACAGTGAGTTAGGAGGGATCTCTGGCCAGCCTTGTTGCCCAAGAGCATTCAAAATCCTAATCCTCACTTCTCTGACTACTGACTACCTTAAACGCCACTCTGCGTTGTGCAAAAAAGTGCCTTGGTCCCACTGGCAACTGCACATCTCTAACAGCTGTTATCAGTTATTCCAACTGAGTAAAATAATTATTAAGGAAAAGAGGAACCAGTTAAACCTAACAACTTTTGCCTGATGTTTTCCTCAGGAATGAGTTAGGAGCGCAGTAGCAAGGCCTTCAGACAGGCACAGTGTCTGATATAAACTATATCTGGGCACACATAAAAAATAGGTTATATATAAATAGATAGCTATATGCCCTAATATATAATACATATTTATATTACAGAGTTATGTAAGGCATAAATATCTGCCCTACATATAACCAAAAATATTTATCACCAACTACCTCTAAATTACCCCCTGACCCCTGATGCTAGGAATGTAACATTTTTAGGGATCCTAAAATCAAACAGATGCAGGAAAATAAACCACGATTTTATGCCATTAATTCCAAGATGTTTTCCTGGATGTGTGCTGCTGCATCTGTTTTTCTGTAAGATCTTGTGCCTTATCCCTGAAGTGCACTCAGAATTGTCAGGATCATGAAATCCATTTGGGATTTTACTGTTGCTGCAGTATCCAGTGAGATGAGTTTTTTCAAAATTATTTCTCTTGGACCGAGCACATCTCCTCAAGTTCCTTCTCACTTTCTGCATCCTGGAAATGCAAAAAGGGAGAAGATCAATGTACAGCTCAAGTAAAACAAATAAAAAGCATCATTTCCCTTCTTTCTCTCCAACCCCAAATCAGTTTTTAAGCATATCATGGAATCCTGGAATGGTTTGGGTTGGAAGGAGTCTTGAAGCTCATCCAGTTCCACTCGCTTCCACTGGGCCAGGCTGCTCCAAGCCCCGTTCAAGCGTGAGTCTGAAAAACCCCAAACAAGTCCCAGATCTAGACAGCCCACTGGAAGAAAACCCAAAATTAATTAGAACAGCAGAGCCTGGCTTTAGTCTGGCACTTCTCCTTGACAGCACGCAGAGCTGAACGGAGTGGTCAGGGCACACTCGAGGGCAAACTGGGAGAAATCACGGCGGGGTCTGCCCTGGGATGGAGACCCAGCGCCGCCACCGAGCGCCGTCCCGCTCGCCCCCCCTCCGGCCCCAGGGTGGGTCGGTCCCCGCAGCGCGCGCCCCTTCGGCCGGGCTCGCCCACTCTCCGTGAAGAGGGGCGGGAGAGGGGGCTAAGCAGAAGCTGCGGAGACAGGATCCCCTCATGCCGCTTCTCACCGTTGAAGTCCCCGGTGTCGGCCACCACCGTGGTGTGGTGCTTGAGCTGGTCCAGCGCCGACTCCACCTTCTGCCGCTTCACGGGGGACACCGACACGTCCGCGGCTCCGGGGGACTCGCGCGCCCAGGAGGGACGGTACGTGCCCGAAGGGCACCGGCCCGCGCGCTCCCGCCGCCCGCCGCCAATCCCAGCCTGGCTGGGCGGCAGCGGCCAATCAGGAGCGCGGACAGGAGTCGGACGAGGCCGCGGGAGGAGCCGAGGCGGGGCAGCGGGAGGGAGAGCGATTCTGATTGGCTGGTTCGTGAGGGCCGGGCGGGGGTTCGCCTTGGCGACCGTGACGCCGCCATCGTCCCCGACGGAGCGTATCGGGGGAGTCTCCTGGCCCCGAGATCTCTCGGGCCCGGAACCTCCTGTCCCCGGAGTCTCCGTGTCGCCAGAACCCCCGGCAGCCGTCCCCGCGGCCGGTACGGCGCCCGACCCGCCCCTGAGCCACCCGTCCCTCGTGGCCGCGCGGGGCCCGGGCGCGGCCGGTGCCGCAAGGTGGCGGCGGGCAGCCCCTGAGGGAGGCGGCCGTGAGGGAAGGCTCGGGGCCGCGTCGGTGGTGCCCCGCTGCAGGAGCTGAGCGCTCTGGGCTCCCTTCCCCGCCGTTGTGGCAAGGTTCGAAATGGTTTATCGAGTGCAGCTCCAGGCGCTGAGAGAGCCCTCGGCCCAGTAAGGCAGGTGTTTTGGGCTCGTGGTTCGCCTGAACTTTATTTAGGCTGTAAAAGAGGTGATCTTGTTAGTGTGGGCCCACTTGGAAATTGTACTCTCCAAAACATCTACAGAAGGAATTACCAGTTATTTCAGCTGGGTAATTTAATTGTTAAGGAAAAGAGAAGACAAACTTTTGCTTCTGGAAACAGGATGGCTCTTGGCTGGAAATGTTGGAGAATCCGTGTAACAGGCTCCTAGTCATGGGGTTATGCTGTTCCCTCTTTCTGTATGGTTCCACTTGGGACAGCTGCCACAGTCGTTCCCCTTCCAGAGAGGCAAGAATGTGCTTTTGTGCAGCCTTCTCATGCTTTGCCCCTATTCTTAAGACACAGCTATCCAGGCCGTAACATCCTTCCTGTTGAATGTCAGTCCCCAAACCCAAAAGGAAATGTGTGGTTTCAGACATTCTGCTGAGTTTCTGAGACTCTCAGTGACAAACCATTATGAAAACCCAGTGAAAGAGACGGAGATGGAGTTATAACTTAACTATTTTAATAAATCTTGTACAGTGCATGGTTATATCATTGTCTCCTTCGCTCAGTTACATCAATGTACAGTACTTTATAGCAGTGTCTGCAGGCAGTACAAACAGAACAGATGCACAGCTCAGTCGCGTGGAAATTTGTAAAAGTGGCCTCTGCAATAAGGTCTACTGAGCTATTTGTTTTAGGAAGTGCTCCTGTGGCTCCCGGCTTTACAGAGCTGTCATGTACACTCCTGTTAAAATCCCAGATAACCGTAATTCCCTGTGATTTGCTTTCCTCTACACCCCAGGACTAGAAGATGGTGTGTTTCCTAGCTCAACATTCGTTTTTATTTTCATTTTAGAAACTTTTTCGCCTCCCGTGCTTGCCATCCTGCCTCCCATCTCCACCCTAATCCGGAGCCAGGGCTTCTCAGGAGGATTGTCCTCTTCATCCCTCCCTGACAAGGTGAGTGCCCTTCTCAGATCCTAGCAGGGCTGTGACTAAACCCAGGATCCTCCCCTGCCTGCACCCTAATTCTGCTGGTGAGAGCAGTGTCCTGTTTCAAATGAAGAAAACAGATTATCCATTGGAGACGCTTAAGAATGAAGCCAAAACTAAGGTGCACTGGTGTTCTCAGTTTTAGACATGAGCTCCCCAGATGCTGTTTTAAAGCTTTTTCCATTAAATGTGCAATGACAGGCACAAATTTGGACAAAGACTCAGCATGTGCTGAGAGAGAAAACCCAGCTGTCCCTGGGCTGTGGGCAGCTCTGGAGCTCTGTGTGCTTCACTGCTTTGCAATCAGATTGGTCTGTCAGTCAAACAGAGCTAGAAATGCAATGTGCCAAACTTGCTGTGGACAGGAACTACGCTGCTTGCTTGAGTTTTGAAATGGTGAGTAAATTTTGGAAGCATAATCACTTAATTCTGCTTCTAGGGAGAGGGATTTTCCTCACCCCTATTTACAGATTGCTATATACAAATGCACATAACTTTATGAAGGAAAACGGGAAGTAAAGAGCAACACCCTGTGCTAAATTAGAGGGGTTTTTTTCTTGTGGCCATTTAATTTGTGTTAAACCTGCCTTTCCCAGTGTGCTTTGGGGTTTCAGCTATTTGGGAATCATTTCAGCTGACTTTTTGCAGTGAAAATGTGAAGATGGGGACAAGTGACCAACACCCTGGGAAGGGCTGTGGGTGTGCCTGGGTCGGGAGCAAACGGTCAGGGCTTATCTTCTCCTGGTTTGAGGCCCGGTTTGGCAACACCACCACAACATTCCAGTGCAGGATCCGTGCCCCAGGGAAGGGCTGCACAGCTGCCCCGAGCCCCAGCCTCTGCATCAGCAGCGGTGGGCGGGTGGAACTCACCTATTTCCAGATTCAAATCCCTTTGTTTGTCACTCCTGCTCATTTCTAGGCACTGAAAGCTCATTTCAGCTGTTCAGAGATAGCACTAGCTGGTCCATGGATTTAAGGAAGCAGCCAGACTTTGGGAATGTGTGTTGCCATTCTAGCCTTGTCCAACGAGGGGGCACAGGGGGACAGGACAAGGACAGGCAGTTGTCACCGGCCCTGTGCTCGTGGGCTGCAGGGGACACCTGCACTGAGGAGGAAATGGAAATGGAAATAGAAAGGGTTAGGTTGCCCAGAGAGGTCATGACTCACCATTCCTGGAAGTGTCCGAGGCCAGGTTGGACAAGATTTGGAACAACTTGGGCTTGTGACAGGCATTCCTGCCCATGGCAGGGGGGTGGAATGGGATGAGCTTTAATGTCCTTTCCTTAAACCCAAACCATTGCAGGGTTCTAAAGCCTTATTCCTCTGGTCCAGGCTCCAAGCCTTGAGGCTGGCCTCTCTTGTGCTGTGTGCCACGCCTGCTCTGCCAGGGGAGAGTGGGGAGCAGGGGACAGCCCTCGGAGAAAAGCTTTGGGGGTCTTTTTTTGCTTGAAGCCAGCCCTTGTACATCCAGCCCCGTGTGAATCCTGCTCTGATCGCATGCACGGAAAATTTCAGTATAAAATATATAGTTATAAAAAAAATACTTCATGCAAAATTAAAACACCTTTCCCAGTGGGACATGGTCTTATTGTCAACCCTTCCCAACAGTGTTCAAGGAATTGTCACTCTGATGGCAGCTGGACCCCAAGGGGAGCTCTGCTGCATCTGGCCTGGGCCAGGAATCATTGCTTTCATTCCCTTTTTTTCTGCACTACTTAGGGCTAAGAGCTGAAATAAAGCAGAGAGACTTTAATTTGCAGAATCAATCCTTTCCTGGCGGCGCTTCGTGATTTCTTGGAGCTCCGACTCCCCTCTGCTTTTCTGGAATGGAAACAAAACAGGCAGTTTGGATTTGAACTTCAAGCTGCAGTTAAGTGACAGTATTTAATTAATGCTGTAAAAGTAGAGCTAGTTTCAAAGAGATAAGTGATATCAGTAAAAAGCAGATTAATTAGTGGAAACAGGGGGATCTTACAGATTTGCTCAAAAGACACTTCGGAATTTTTACGTGTGTTTTATTGCTGGTGTAGGTTTGGTTGCATTTTTTTTCCCCACAATTGTATTTTTTAAAATGCCTGTTTAATGAGCTATCTGACGCTGCTGGTACAGCCCCCATTCCAGCAGGAATTATCCAGAAAAATGCTTACCTCCAGCTGGTTTTTCTCCACTGTGATCTTGCTGTAGACTCTGTTTCCCTCATCACCGCACACCTTCTTCAGCTCCTCTCTGTTGAGGGAGAAGAGCTGAGCTCCGGTGAGGATGCCCAGGTGTTCCACGGTCCTGGGGAGACACAAAGTAGGGAGGTGACGATTGTGCTGCACGTGGCCTCGTGCCAGAGGTGAGGAGTTGGAGATGGGAGGCCAGGAGCTGCAGTGGGACCATATCACGGGGCCCTGGGGCTGTTCCAAGGTGGCAGCTGCAATTCCAGTAGCATTTCAGGCCTTGGATTTAGTTAGTTAACTGTTTATCTCCAAGAAAATATTTATACCAGAGAAAGGGAGTGACTTTGGGCTCTGAACATTCTGGTTATAGAGCCTGGATTGAACAGGGTTGAAATCTAATTTGCAACACAGGCTCTGTAAGTAAATCCAAGTGGCTTGTCCCAGGTGAGATGGTGCCGGTGGCCTCCCCCGCTCCTTCTCCAGGGAAGGACGAGCATTGCATGTGGCAATAGGGCAAATCTTACTCTTTGCTGAATGACTTGGCCTCCAGCCA
This sequence comes from Coloeus monedula, assembly GCF_965178545.1. Classification (NCBI taxonomy): domain Eukaryota; kingdom Metazoa; phylum Chordata; class Aves; order Passeriformes; family Corvidae; genus Coloeus; species Coloeus monedula. The sequence continues at coordinate 5,963 of NW_028120415.1, forward strand.
GGCTTTGACTTCTTCAGTGCTGGATTCAAAGGTGAGGGGCACGAAAACTTGCTGAGGCTTTTCCACTTTGAAATTCCTGTGGGGAGGCTGAATTTTATTGTTTGTGATCTTCTTTAGCAGCTCGTCGTTCAGCTCATCCGTTTGGTGAATAAGTTCTGTAGAAACAAGTAGGGAATGAAAGCAAGTCTTCAGTCAAAAATGCCATTAAATGTTTGTGGGGAAACTGTAAGGCAAATGGGGATGTGGCTCAACATTCTTATTTAAATTCAGCCCAGAAAAGTGATTCCCATTTTCCTGTGCCCCTGTGTTGCCATTTATTTTGCTCCCATCACCCCTTGGCTGTTGCCTGATGTGGAAGCACAGTTCTGTGAGAATCTACAATTGGAGGTTTGGAATTGAGACCTTTTCAGTCCTCTCTGCTGCTTCTAGTCACTAATTTGCTGATCGCAGAGCTCCAGGTTTTGCTCCGCAACAGAACAGAAGCGGCAGGAAGCACAAACTGGGAATGAGCAACACACTCATGATGGGATGAGCTTGAAGGTCCCTTCCAGCCCAGGGCATCCTGTGCTTCTGTGAAAACTCCAGTGACTCTTCATCCAGTATCGCTTTCCCCATGAAACTCCTGAAGACTGTGGAGAATAACTCAGTGATACGAACAGATTTGTGTCCTTGTATTGTGGGGCTTCCTGTCGTCCCAGAAGGGCTCCTGCTTCCAGGAGTGGACAGGGTGGGATAAGGGGTGAGGTGAGCAGGGCCCCTGATCTCTCTCCTGCTCTGTGAGCCCCACAGCACGTGCAGGGTGAGGGAGTGATGCGGATCTCCTGTTTGGCCGGGAATTCTGTGGAACCACGTGAAGGAAGCGGCCAGGCGGGCACTGTGTGTGTGCCGGGAGATGAGCAAAAGGAAGTGAGAGAAAGGGATTGGCCTGAGCTGTTCCTTAGACACACTTAAACATTTTGGAAGAGAAAGGAAACTCTCTCCTTGGGAGGAGGAGGAGGAAGTTAGAACTGGAGGAAGGAGGCATGGGGTGATCACTTATTGCCCTGCTCGGCCCGGGCCGCCCGAGAGCCCCGGCGGTGTCACAAGCCCCAGGGCTGCTCTCTTGGCTCTTGTCCTGCCTGGAATGGCCTCCAGACACAGTGCTGCTCCATTGCTGTGATCAGTAAAAGGTGCAGGGGAGCCCCTTGGGCAGGTCTGGTCCCCCGAGCGCCCAAACCCAGGGGAGCCCAGAGTGGGACACACACGTGCGTTCTTTGGCGTCCTGTGCGGAGTGGCGCGACAACATCTCACTGCCCCACTTATCCCCGGCGTAGCTGGCAGGCAGCTTGTGGGTTGGGCTGGATGGGCCATGGCCCCTGGGGCTCAGGTCTCCTTTGTACCTCTGGTTAGACTGGTTAGAAAGGGAAAGAAAAGTAAGAATTTTTTTTGGTCGTTTTTAATTTTCTTAAGCTTTCTGCCTCACACCCACGGAGGGACAAACTGCCGTGTTCTCCTTGTGCTGATGTGGGGCTGGGGAGACCTCAGGTGGAGCTGCATGGAAGAAGTTAATTTCTGGGAATGAAGAACCCAAAGCAAAGTCTGAAGTTTGCGCAAGGGAATTCCTAGTTGTGCCAAACGTGTTCGATCTCATTGGAAGGCAGAGCCTCACTGCTCCGTAGCTGGGATGTGAAGCGGGACCACTGCCAAGGGCCTGGAGCGGACTGGAAAGTTTTTTGACGTTTTGATTAAACTAGCAGGGATTTATCCAGAAGCCTGCTGGGCCGCCTTAGGCTTTGCCCAAACGCTGCAATACCAAAATGGGGAAGCAATTCCATGCTTCCCTAGGGTGTTTAGAACACTCCAGCTCCACATTTCTGCAGTGCAAGTTGCAGTATTCAGTTAATTCTCACTTAGATGGTGTTTCCATCTGCCTCCACTCCAGTAACGTGTTCCTGGTGCTGAACTGAACTGGCTGAGGGAAGTGTCCATCTTTAATTTAACCCCCAAGAAAAATCTTGATGTGGAAAAATATGGAAAGCAGGAGGCTGGTGCACAAATAGGAAGGATAGGCCTTATTTGGGAAGACGATCGTAGCAAAATGTGAATTTTATCATAGGAGACTCAGGAATCTCCTGGCTTTGTCTGCTTCTGAAGGTCTGTCCTGATTGGTGCATAGTATCCTAAGAAATCAGGGAGGTCTAATGCCAACATTATTCCCAGAGGCAGATTGTGCCCTGCAGCTGATACCAGTCAGGTATTACCTAACTACAGACCTGTTTGAGCTCTTCCAGTTTCACCACATCCAGGATATTGTACGGAACAGAACCGGCCTGCCCACTCCGGTTGAGCAACTTCCACCACTGCTTATTATCTTCCAACACCTGAGAGAGGGACAAAAATAAATCTGCTGTGGGAAAATGGGATTTCAGGCATAAACAACCAGGATATAGCGGGGCCGAACCATCCAAAAGGTGAAGTTGCCAGAAGGACATCACTGAGGCCAGGAGCTCTAATCAGATCTGTTGCTCTCAGATGCAATCCAGGACTGAAACTTTTCCTGGAAAGCATCAGAATGTATCGTAAGGATGAACAGGAGAGCACCTCTGCGTGCTGAAGAACTCATAGTTCCTACATAATGTCCCTGTTTCTCCAGACCTTTTTTTCCTAATGACTGAGTTTCTGATGTCTTTTTGCATTAAAATAAATAATTAAATAAATAAAAAGCCACATTTTGCAGAGAAACCTTTTCCTCAGGTCACAGATCAGTGTCAGCCCAAGTCACGTCCCACCTTGTCCAGCTGCCAACAGTGCTGCAGTAAGAGAAAGGTTATGAGAAAGGTGCTTTTCAGAGAAAACAAATCCTCGTGGAGGAGGAAGTGGTGATAAGGAACCGACCCAGCGGGGGATGAGCAGGGCTCTAGAGCGAGTTGTTGTCCTCCCTCCTCACTGTGGTTAAAATGGGACCGATGTCTTTGAGCTGAGGAAATGACACAACACAGCACAGGCAGCCTGCTCCAGCTTTGGGTTTGAGCAAAGCTTTGTGTCACTGCTGAGATACCACCAGGGAAAATGGAGTTGGTGCTTGTTGCTATCCCGAGCTCTCTCCTGCCCCTGGGGGACACACCTTTTCCAGGAGCGGTCACGTACCTCCAGGATTTCATCCTTCAGCACCGAGAGCTCACTGGCGTTTCGCGCGGTGAAATCGTAGCGGATTTTGGCAAATCTCTTGGGCACAGCCACCCCCTGGGCCTCGAAATTCCTGCAGAAGAGAAGTGGCCTGAAGTTCATTAACCTGAGCTAGACTGTTGGAAGGACTCTGTGTGGAAGCTGGAATTGTATTAGAGGATCATCATAAACTAAAAATATATGTGACAATGTGGCCAGATTGCAATGAATCTAAAGACAGGACAGGGTTGGCTCGAGCTCACAGAGCTGCTGCCTCCAGTATAAACTAACCGCCTCGTGAAAGCAAATGGTTTTTCACAGACATTATTCAAATAAAAGGGGAAAGGGGAAAAAAAACCCAACCAAGAAAAAAGGAAGGTTCCTATTAGCAAAAAAAGCCTACATGAAAAAGTGAGGTTGTGAGCTATGGCCGAAGGGCCGAGTTTGGTGCTGATTCTCAATCAATTCAGCAAATGACAGTGCATTGATGCAACTGTTTTTTTAGTCAAATTTAGTCCTGATTCTTCACAGTAATTTGCCTCAAGAAAATGAGCCCCATATCCTTTGGTGAGTTCCCTGTTGGCTGAGGCCCAGACCTTCAGGCCGTGACTTCTAAACATACTTGCAGTGAGACTGGCTCCCTCTTAATTGCTTCTTTTTGAAGTATGGTTTGTCACTATCATCCTGCTGAAGATGAACAGGGCTGGTGTCTCATCTTCATATATTCTTCCCCCTCCTCCCCTCTCCTTCTTTTCCCCTTTTTCACCTCTAAATAAATTTCTTCAAGGCGATTTAACCCTGGGATAGTCTAATCCACTTTAGTCCTTCGTGGTCCACCCTCAGATAGATGTGTTGGCGCAGAAGAAGTAAGGGTGTTCCTTTAGGATCTGATACTGTAATAAAGGGAAGAGAAAGATGAAACAGGCATTTCATGTTTGTCTGTTTTCTCTCCATGTCGTTTCGTGAACATGTACTCACACTTGGCCAAGAGTAGTGCATTCAGACACTGAATATGAGTGTTGAAGAGGGGACTGAGAAGGAAGAAGCTTAGTGTTCTGCAATAGGAATTATGCTTTGGGGATTTTACGAATTGTTTCCCTCTTTTTCACCATCATGCTCTTCTTGCACACTTCCTTGTCTTTTGCTATTGAGCGAAAGTCTGGAGGCTCAGAAAGCCCAAGTTTCATCTGAGAAAGATTTCCTGTGTCAGAGAGAACGGAAGGGATTCTGTTTCCATCCTTTCATGCCAGGAAGGATGAACTGCCTGTATCAGGAGGTGCCGAATTGGTTCTGGGTGCTGCTGTAGCTCACAGAATTGCAAGACCCAGTGCTGCAGGAGTTCAAATAACAGACCGGTGGAAAGGCTCAGGGGCCACAAGCTGTGCTGCATCTCTCATGGACTTGCAAGGAACCTCTCCTTTGGTGTCTGTGCAAGTGCTGGCTGATGTGGGCACTAGGATTGCTCTTTTAATCAGGCAGCTCCAGTACCTTTCAGAAAAGAATTTTCATGGCACATCATGAGCCATTAATCTCTTGACTAACCATAACATTTCCTTACTCCTTGGTTTTACAGCATTACTCAAACACTGACATTTGTCATTTCACCAGCCATCTCCCTTGACCTCTAGCATCAGGCACTTGCAGGGGGAAGGATCTGGTCTCACAAATATTTTCATACTCTGATCTCTGTGATTTATTAACCATGAAGTTTTGCCTTCAGAACTCAAGATGCCATTTCAAATAATTTCGTGTGCAAAAGTCGAGTTATTGGGCAAAAGGGATCCTTGATAGCTGGGCACAAAGGACAGCAGGACTGCTGTTGCTGTTTTCTTTTCAACTACTGTGCTTGCTGTGTGACCTTGAGGAAATAGGTTCACTGCAGCTTTATGGTTCCGTTTTTGCATAGGGAAAATAAGGGCAGTGATAATTGCTTTCAGTTGTAAAACACTTCAAGATTTATGGAATATGAATGATTCTTACTAAGTGAAAAGTGTTGCAAAGCTGGCTTAGTTGCACACTGTGCTAACAAAATCCCCTATCAGCCTATTGACCCCAGCCTGAAACACTCATTAAAGTTTATAGGACATTTTGGTGGATGAGTTGAGGCAGTTGTTCTGCTGGAAATATCATACTGAAAGCACTTTTAAATCCATCATCCGCTTTGACTTTTTTCTCTATTAAAACTAAACACAACTGCTTGCTCTTTCCAGTTTTCTTAGTTTAGTTTTTGATGGGTAAGTACTCACTGTTAACTCAGCTTGTACCCCCATGGCATCTGAGACATTACAGTTCATTCTAGTCATAGCATAAACACACAATAGCTGTTGTACTGAGACAAAAAGAGTTATAAAACATGTAAGATATCCAATGGACTGGTATTAACTATCAAGTTGCATGGTCACTTTTGAATGTCAAATGTTCTTTTTATGGATACTGCATTAATTTAATTTGTGCTTAAACGTTAGCTAGGCTAGACATTGGTGTCTGAAAAGTACATATTTTTCCAATGTCAAAATGTGTAAATTTAGTATTAAAGAAACAAAACTATTTACTTGTACTAGAGGAAAAATACTTTCGTAGCAAAGAAATTAACTGAGGTGCTCTTTAGAAATAGGTCTGGCTTGCTTACAGAATTGTTGCTTATGCAGTAAAGCAGATCTACAGATGTTTTCTTTTTTTCTTCCAGATAAAACTTGGATTGTTTGAAAAGTGGGGAGATATTTCACCATAGTACAAAAGAAGATACAGAAGAGGAGAGCAGAATGAGAGCTTTGCAAGTGCCACATGCCTGCAGCCTGCTGTCTTTAGCGATGCTGTTCCTTCCAGTCACTGGAACGTCAAAACAAAATATCCCAAGACTGAAGCTTTCCTATAAAGGTAAACTTTTCAGTAGTTTTTCTGATTCTGGCACTTTCGTTTCGATGTGATACTGCCAGCAGTTCTTTTTGTATTACTAACCAGGAAATACATAATAGAAGCCTTAAAGATGGATGAATTCTGCCTCGGGGCAGTATTAAAATCTGGGTTTTTTGTTGTGTCGGGGCACATGTTTCTGAAGTATAAATGTCTTTTAAAAGTATTATTTCTGTTTGCTCCAAGAGGATGTTAACAGACTCTACATAAATTAGAGGGGAGTGGTCCTTGAAAGGCTCTGAGGTGCATTGGAGACATTCCTGTGTGGCTGGTGCGGATGATGTGACACATGGAGGACATTCACACCTTCCTACAGCATCAGAGAAAGTTGAGAGCGCTGACTCAAGTGTTTCAAGGGGACTGACATTTATTTTTGTAATAATTCTTTTTCTATCACTAAGTGGATATGTTAAACTCTTCATATGTGGTTTTCTTTCTCCTTGCCTCTTTGGATCACAAAAGCGTGATTCTCTGCAGAATTTCTTAGTCTTGTGTGTAGTTCTTGTTAAGAATGGTACCGTCTGAGGGATTTCAACACAGACATATTTATGTATTAATGGCCAATTTTTTAAAGAAGGTGGATTTCTTTTTGCTTTGAATGTACAGTACACCTCCACAGGCACAGAGATGTGTCACTGACACTTCCTTCTTTAGTGAAAACAAATGCTCTCCAGTTAGTTATGTTTCAGCTATGTCAGCACCTTGCCCTTAGGGGAGCTATTTCTGCTCTGTTTTTCAAACTTATGTCTTCCTATGCATTGCAGAGTTACACTCAGGATGGTGTGATGGGACAGGCTGTAGAGCCTTCATCGGGGCTTATGATATGTTTATCATGAGTTTAACACCCAGAGAAATGTATTGAGTAAGCAGAATGACATGCTATTTATTTACAAGCTTCTCTTTTGCTAGATTTGCATGCCACTGTGCATGCTATTCCACTGTGTATATAAATGTGTTTGGATGTGTTTGTGCGAGAGAGACAGAGGAAGCAAGATCAAGGGATCTTGACAACATTTTTATAAATTCAGGGAACAGTTGCACTCCCTGAAGCCAATGCATACAGAAACTGAAAGAGCTGACATGAGTTATGAAAGTTAGCAGTAAAACCCTCCTGACATACAGCCGGCCTTCTCACAGCTAGGCCTTTTGAGCTAATTCCCAAAAGCAGCATATACCATATGGCCATGGCATTTACTGTGGATTTGACACTCACGATTAGTGAATTCCTCTCAACTTCAAAAGCAGATAGCCTTTGGCAAAATCCTGATGGATGTCTTTGGCAGGTAAAGAGGGGGAGAAAGAAAAATTAGTGAGGTCAACACAGGGGAAAAAAAATGGCTGAAATCTTAGTTTAAAATAGTGGCAGAGACCTGCTGGGAACAGTTGGGAAAATGCCTGAGCTTGTTTAAAAAGACAGTGAGCAGATGATTGATATTTAGGCCCTGACCCAAACTTTTATTAGCAACTTTATAAACCTTTCAGTTTGGCTTGAGGGATACCGTTTCCTGTCCAAACTTATTCACCTATATCCCTGTAGGGGGGGAAAATCAACAACAGATACAGATGCAAAACAGCACATAAATCTTAGTTTTGAGAGCTGTGATGGAACTGAAAAGTCAGAAGAAAGAGAATTACCAGAATTTATTGTGCCTTGTCTTACTTTCTTGGGGGGTTGGAAGGTGTATATTTTTCCACATGGAACAAGAAATAATTTAATGCTGTTTTTTCACATTTATGTATTGTAAATGATTCCAGTATGGCTTATCATAATTAAACTATATTTTGCGTGTTGACAACAGAATATCAGATGTACTGAATATTTAATATAGTTGTGAGAATTAAGTCCACCTTCCTCCCCCCAAATCTTTCAAACAAAACAATTCCAAGGTTTCTGAGAATAAGATGTAGGAGAAATGAACTGGTTTTTTGCCAGTTCTCATAAAATTGTTAGTCATGTCACTGACAAGTCCTGGCATCTCTGTTCTTTGGAATTCATACTTGAACTCTCATGAAGAGGAGAATACAGGGCTCTTTTCCTTCTTTATGGAAAACAGATGAGAACTGGCCACATCAGGCAGTTCCAAAAACCTGGTCACATGTGTCTTTGAAGGGAAGGTTTCACCTCCTTTCAGGTGCAATGTGCTTATGGCATAGCTCCATCTTCCCAGAAGAGCTGAGCATTTGCTGGGGCAGGAGAGCTGGAAGTAAGCGGGACTTTGCTCTGCAGTTACTGAAGCTTCCAGTTGCATCAATCAGTGGTGGATGGAGGAAGAGGGAGAGGGGTAGGGTGGTTAAAGATGTGTCTATAACTGCAGGAGTGCTTCAATAAACCACAGCATGTCAAAGCTCCTTTGTGTTCAAACAGCAATTGAAATTTTAGACCTTCTCTGAATGGCAGTTATAGGTTTCCTTCTTCTCAAGGTTGTCATCTTAACGAATGGGAATCTGTGCAGGAAATGTTAAGATATTCCAGTGAGTGATGTTGGGATCAATGTAAAGTCATACAATGGATTTCCTTTATTGTTTGTCCCAGTCTAAAGATGTGTTCTAAAAAATTGTGCATGTATAAAACTAAAACTACACACAAATCAATTAAAATATGTTGTAGTACAGAATCAAAGTCATATATTTTCCACCTGTGTTAACCGAATACACTATGATCTTTAATCACATATCTCATCCTTTCACATTTTCCCTGATCCATTAGTTGAAAAATTCTCTTATTCACTCAGACTTAACGTTTAGATACTCGTTCATGTCATTACTATCCCAGAAATTGTCACTCCTCTTGTGATGTTTTTAGGGTGCTCTCACTGCATATACCTTACTTATTCTGTGTATCTTAGATACTTCTACAAGATTGAGGTGCTTTTACTATTACAGCTTTAATATTAGGAGAAGGTAACAAACTGTCTTCTAATAGAAGATTATGATCTTTAGAAAACCAGGGGATGATTTTGAGTAATATTCCATATTTTGACTCTCTTTGCCTAGTACTGCTTTCAGTCTAAGACCAACAGTGTGTATTTATCACTCATTTTCATGTAGCTGGAGATAACCTGTGACCTTCATCCAAACTGCAGAACTCCACAAGCACAGAAGTGATATTCAGCTTCCCTAAGCAGCACGTCCTTGTTGTCTGCTGCCTCATTTAACATCCTCATTCCAACCTCTAGAGCAGATGCAGAAGGTTTTCATATACCAGTGTAATTCATTAATGTCATTTTCAGGACAGCATCAGTTCTGTTACTAAAGAATGGAAGGCTCAGTGTCCTAATTCATGTATGTTTAATTCATACAGTGTAGACAGTCTTGTTTCTGTTTGATCTTCTGAGTAATAATTTTTCCTAATTCATTGGGAGGTCCTTCCATAAATATCGTGTGTGTGTCTTTTTAGATTTTACTTCATAGGGAGAAGTAAAGAATAGCCAGACCAGAAGGTTGATTGCCTTCTGAGAAAAAGAAGAAAAAAAAGCAAATTTTTCTCAATTTGTGGCTATCCTAAAATTTTCCTGCCGAAAGAGAGAATCCTAATTGCAAATTTAACCCTATTGATTTGATTTACTTGGCTGCTTTTCATGGACATTTTAGTAAGTGCAGTCTGTGTTCTCAGTGAATGCATTTATATTACAAAAGTGTGCACCCTAGTTTCTTGGCTGGGGGGCATGCCCTAGCCCAGATTTGGACATTGTCACCAGTGACATCCACAAACATCTATCATTCCCGTGTGGGAATGTGGCCATTCCCCAGAGCAAGCCATGCTTACTGGGAATGTGGCCATTCCCCAGAGCAAGCCATGCTTACTGTGACAGCGGTGACTTGGTCAGAGGACCAGGAATCCTGCATTGTGACACAGTACAGAGGAATAAGCAGGACTGAAGGCAACGTTTGGCTTTTAAAGCAGGATTTACTTAGCACTGTTAGAAACGACTATGGTAGTAATTTACATCTAATAAACAAAAGCATTATTCTCAGCTGATTTGTTTTTCTCCATATAGAATGAATTAAGATGCAGTCTCATTCTCACTGAAGTCATGGCAAGAGTTTTTCCACTGAAGTAAATTGAAGCAAGATCAAATTCACGCTCCTCACTTTTTTCATCTTACCTAAGTAAACTAAAGACAGGTAGTTCTTTCTCCTCTGCTGAAGGATGACAGTGCTAAATCATCAGCTCCACATGGAAATTAGCCATGTTTAAGGATTGTTTAGTTTCACGCAGTGTTTTGCACACAGGATTTTCTTCCCCCAGAGTGATCTATTCTTAAAACATGGTGAAAAAGCAAACAGAGAACATTTTGGTGCCAGGAATTCTTTTGAAAATTTGACTGGGTGAGTGCATTTCCTTAATGTTCAAAAATTATCCTTTGACCATGCTATTTAACAGTGTCAAGCATTCTGTTCTCTATATTGTTTTTGCTTTAAACCTGTTTCATTTTAGAACTGATGAGATGCTTAACTGTTGCATCAGAGCAGTTAGTTTGTTCAGTTTCAGTACAGCTGGCTTATTTCCATGTCATGCATCATTTAATTATACATATAAAACATAGTTAAAATTGTACAGCTCCATGAGCCTCACTTAAACTGTCTGTGGCACTGCAGTAATCCCAGTACCCTGACGGGGTGTTGCACAGCTGTGACTGGTTGGAATGTGGTAAACTGGTGATGTGTAAGAGAGCCTAGAAGTGAGCTTGCATTTTGCAGCTGTGCTCGCTCTACTGGAAGAGGAAGTTAAACCAGAAAAAAACTGCTCTTGTGGCAATATCAGCATCTGTAAATCTGAATGCTTAATGAAAATCAAGGAAAATGTGCTGAGTGAGGAAGTGGTGCTTTTCCCTTGTTTGTCATTTAATTAATTTTTGGTGGTTTGTTATTTCTCAGAAAAATCTATCTCAGATTCCTCTGTGGAAAAACATGAAGTGTTTATGTGAGAGTGAAGATCCTAGTATTGGATGATTGTCTAGATATGCAAAAGACTTTGCCTGTTTTGTCTCAAAAATGCTTTCTGGAGGCAATGATCATTGACACTTAAAATGTACCCTAGCTTGAAGATGGATGGGCACTGCTGTCCATGTGTATATGCTGTCGACTGAGTATAAACTTGAAGGCATCTATTACATCTTAGTAATGGGAAAAGCAGCAAATTTCTTACAGACATTTTTTTCCTTTTTTAAGCTAGTGAACTTGAAGGTCAGATTCAACTATATGTTGCATTTTCTGTCATATAATTATCATATCTATAATGTCCTGAAGAGCAGCCTCCAGTCAGTGACATCAACAGTTTACACAGCAGTTGAACTAAGAATAACCTTGGAGAACTGACCCATGTCAACCTCTTATGAGTGTAAACTCTAGTTCACAACAGTTTCTGTTTTTTCATGATCACAGAAGGGCCTCAGTTGGATAAAAGAAGAATTGTGTTCAAAAAATACAAAACTATTCTGCTGAATGTTCACTTTACTGTATCTCAGAAGAGGAGAGGAAACAAAACTGAAAGAGTAATACTTAACAAAGTATTTTTGCTCCCTTATAAAAAGAAGGACAGGACAACATCAAAAACAGCTTCCCTAGAAGAATGCAGGGAAGATACATGATAAGTGGCATCAGCTTGGAAGAGGGATCAAAACTCTTTCTTTGATTGCTTTTACTAATGACATCTGTTTAAGCAAATCCAATTCAGAGCAGTTTCAGGAATCCCAAACTTGTTCTCTTTCTGAGCACTATTTGGAGGGCATGATCTGCCTGACATCAGTGTCTGTCTAGCAGTGGACATCTGTGGTCACTATGCAGGTGCTCGATTCACATCCTGTTTCCTTTTCCTCCCTCCCCATTTCTGCAGTTCCATTTATAGGTGAGTTCCCCAAAGAAGAGCTGAGGAACATAGGGGATGACTCTTCCGTACTCACAGTCCTTTGGAGATAAATACACAGAGATAGCAGAAAGAGTCAGAATTTCCTTTAATAAACCAGCGCAATATCAGACAGGAAGGGCCAGGAAGTGCTCCAAGAGCTAGAGCATTACACAGACGGGCTGGGAGGGCTGGGAATGTTCAGCCTGGAGAAGAGGAGGCTCTGGAGAGCCCTTAGAGCCTTTTCCAGTGCCTAAAGGCGCCCCAAGAGAGCTGGCGAGGGACTTGAAGAGCCTGGAGTGAAAGGACAAGGAGGAATGGCTTCCCGCTGCCAGAGGGTGGGTTTAGATGGGATATTGGGAAGAAATCCTTCCCTGTGAAGGTGCTGAGGCCCTGGCACAGGTTGCCCAGAGAAGCTGTGGCTGCCCCTGGATCCCTGGCAGTGTCCAAGGCCAGGCTGGACAGAGCTTGAAGCAACCTGGGATAGTGAAAGGTGTCTCTGGCCATGGCAGGGGGTTGGAACGGGATAATCTTTAAGGTCCCTTCCCACCCAATCCCTTCTGTGATTCCATGATTCCAGCGTCTCTACACACATGGAGAGCCAAAGCGCAGTGCAGCATCTTTGGCACCTGATCCTTAAGGTCACTTTGCTGGGCTGATGTTGGGAAACAAGACCTATGGATGGACTGATGAAGTCAGTCAATATTTTTGCCTCCTGCGTGGAAAACACCTGCGATTCCTTTCCTTGCAGAGCTGCTGGGGGTTAAACAGCAGACAGTGCTTATGGGAATAACCCCTCAGCTGATCTGTCTTCCCTTGGTGGTTATTAACAGTGGCAGGGAGTTGTCTCCAGGATGCCCAAACGTCCCAGTGTCACTGTACGTGTCCGTGTGCGTTCATGAGGTTCCGAGGCGGGAGCCAAAGCTCCGGGCGTGCGGATCCATCACCTATTTCCATGTGGAGTGATGTTCTGTTTGAAGGCATCCCCGACCTGTGTCTGCTCAGCCGTCTGGCCACGCTTGAGTGAGGAGTTCCAGTAAGGATATCCATTGGCTGAGGAGAGCTGGAAAGGCAGACATGGAGTCAGTGTTACCAGGAAAGGGGAAAGCTGATCGGAGAAAAGGAGAGGGATAGTGGTAGATGAGTCATGGTCTGGCAGATTTTGGTCAAGGTGTTCTCCAGGGAAGCCTGTGTCCCTGGAGCTCAGTTACGCTGTAGGGTGCTGTTGCCTTGGATTGGGAGAGGCTCATTATTGCTGCCCTTTTCCAGCCTCATTTGCTTTCTGTATTTAACTGGGGCAACCAGATCCAACTGAGTTTTGAGCCAACTACTTGTTGCATGCCACCACTACCCCTGCAGCTCCATTTCTCCGGAAAAGGGGGAGGGAGAGTGAAGAGACAGGGACACAGGACTAACCTTCCTCTTGCAAGTGTCCAATGTCTATTTCCCAGGGAGCTCCACGGAAGATTTCTGTGGGTGGTTCCCAGCCGTTGTGGAATTTGGGGATGTAGGTGGGGACGTTCGTGTCTCGGGGCCACTCGGCTCTAGGACAGAAAGTGGGAATATGAGGTGACATTCACGAAGAATGTGTCTTTCAGGGCATCCCCTGAAAGAAGAAGCAGGAGCATCAGGGAATCCAAGCATCCTGTCTGCGTGGGGAGCCTGGGGAGATGGCAGCTCTGTCCTTACCTGGATCTGGTCCATGTCTCCCCCAGGGAATCCCAGAGGTTTATCTCTTTGGGTGTCAGGTGTCCTCTCAGGAAATGGGTGGTGTCTTTAGAAAGCAGTGGGCTGAGGACAGACGGGGCCAGCTCGGGGCCACTGCAGCTGTTGATGATCTGGGTCACACACAAACCACACAAAGAGGAGAGAACTTGCAGGAAACGGTCAAAATGTCAAACCAGGGACACACAGATGAGCAGGAATCGAAGACAAAGCTGATCCTTGGATCAGCACAGTCACTGCAAGAAACATCAACCTAAGTCTTTGAAGGAGACTGGACAGTTCAAGGGAACATGAGATTTTTTTGGATTGGAGTCAAAGGAAGAGCTGATCTACAAATGAGCTGTTGTTACAGACGAGTGAAGTGTCAGAAGCTGACACTTCAAAAAATGGAAAGTATCTTGCTATTCCTTTGTGGCTCCTTTTCCAAGTTGGGATTTCTGCTTCCAAGCATTTTCAGTGCAAATACTGAGCCGTATTTGCCTGAAGGTGAGACCAGACAGATTCCCAGTGGGGATTCCAGCTGGCTGCCCCTTTTGTTCACAGTAATGCCTTATTGACCCGGTGGAAGGATTCATATTTGCTGGGATTCCTGTATTTACTTCAAGCTTCAAACCGGATCAGAGGCCAGGAACAATCGGCATCGCTTCTGGAAGTTCCTGAGAAAGCTGTGGCCAGGTATGAGCAGTTTTCCAACCCTGTTGCACAATCTATCTACTTGTAAGTGTGAACTAGAAATAAAAGGAGTTCCCAGTGAGACCTGGGAATAAGATTTACCAGTTCCAGCGGCCTGAAGAGGAAATGCACCAACTCTGAAGCACGGGGGTTTTGGATGTGCTTCCTTAGTTTGGCCTGAAAAGAGAACGTAAACACAGTTTAACCCTAACCTGAGTGTGCCTTCTCTTTTCTGTCACATGGGGCGAGTGTTGTGGACTGATGAGAAGAGTAAGGGATGGAGGAGTAGGAATCATTCATTTTTATTTTGTGTCCATTTCTAATTCCCAGTGAATTTCAGGCGGGGGGGAATACCCTCTCTGTTAAATCAGTGCCTTTAAAGCTAATTTGAACAGACACAGAAGACCTTGGCTTATTTTGAAAGTCCTAGTGAGGAAGGGCCAGGATTGCTGGTGCTTCTGCCTCTTGCAGGGTTGAGAATCCCACTAGTTCCATGGATGAAAACAACAGGATAGGTGTTCTGAGGGTCCCCTGGCAAACTGCTGACAAGGGAAAGTCTCCACCAAGGTCTTGCCTGGGGCACCCGGAGCTGCCCTGGCCACTGAAAGGCTCCAAATCCAGTGGTATTTGAGGTGAGCTGTGGCAGAATGGAGGAGCAAACACTTGGGACTGATTTACTGCAAGAACTGGGTTTCAGTAACAGCAATCAGCTGAGCTGTGGTGAGAAACCTCTCCAGTTTGTGCTCCCATTCAGCTCCTTCTCCTGTCCTGGACTCCTGGCACTGTTGCCATGGGAGACAGGCTCCCCGCTCCTACCGAAATGCAAAGCATTTGAAATGCCGGAGATGAAACATTAATGTGGAGTGGGAAACAACTGCTGGCAGCAGGGTGACCCAATGAACGGGCACTTCCCAGGGACTCGGCAGCCCCATGGTGAGGAACGTGGCAGGACCCCACCACAGTGTCCCAGCTCTGCTGCGTGCTCCACCCTGGGCTCTTGCCAGGAGATCAGCTGCTCCTTCTGATTCTGAGCAGGCACAAATTAGCCATATTTGCTTCTCAAAGAAAAGGCTGGAGCTTGGTATCCTGCTTTAAGGTTGTTTACAGTCTCTTGGTTTTCCTTATTAATAACTGCCCAGGAAGGAGCTTGTAGGATGTGTTCGCTGGACAAGTTTGGTCACAACTGACAGAATTCCTGCTGCAGTGGTGAGGCAGGGACTGAGCCTGGTTCACTGTCCCCAGAGCTCAGGTAGTACAGGACAGTCAGGCCAGTAAAGCCCCTGCTCAGGGCTGGGAACGAGATCCTGGCCAGCTTTCCCTCTCTGCCCCTCTCTGCAGTCCTGCTGGCCTATGTCATGCCCTGGGGCCACTCTGCCGTTGCTCAAATGGCCAAAATCCACTCATCCAGGAGTGGGAAAGGGAGGGAGGGCACAGGAATTCATCTTAGGTGGTGAGGCCTGGAAATTTTCAAGGCAACAAATTGATCTTTGGATAATTACAGCAGAGCAGAGAACACGGTGCCATGGGCTCTGGCAGGGCTGTGCTCAGCTCTTTGTTCTCTCCCAGGTCCAAAAGTGTGACCAGTTCCAGCAGCAGCAGCAGCAGTGACAGCTCAGCCAGCGACTCCTCTGACAGCCAGGACTCCTCTACCTCCTCCGAGGACAGCGACAGTGAGGACAGCTCCTCCTCTGTTGAGAGTCTTTCTGAAGAATGGCTAAAAAGCAAAGGTCATGATAACACAGCAGGCTTAGTAAAGATGCAGACACTGAGTCCTTGAGCAAGAGGTTGCATAGATAACAGAATGTGCATTCAGATAAGTAAGAAGACAGAAAGTAAGAAGAGGAAGATAAGACCACCGTGTTTGCAGATCCCACGGAATAGCTCCCACCAATGAGGAGCTCGACTTTTGCAATATGTATGAGCTAATTAAAGGTACTATAAGTAAGTGTAGTTTTGAAAAATAAATCGAGACTTGCTGAACATGATGCCTTGAGTGCTTGTCTCCCGCGACTCCACCCAACACTCCTCCTCCTCCCCCTCCTCCTCCTCCAGCAGCTCTTCCTCCTCCTCTGACTTCGACTCGGATCCGAGCTCCTCCAGCAGCAGCAGCAGCAGCAGCTCTGAGGATGAGCCCCCAAAGAAGAAGAAGAAGAAATAGCTGGGGAGCTGCAGGACTGGTGTGGAGTGGGGGACAAGCCCCTCCCAGGGGCTGGAGCACACGGCTGCCAAACATTCAATGGTCAACATTTCTACTGCTCACACTTTCCAAGTGTTTTGCCTAGTTGTTCCTAGGACATGGAAGGTATTAAATGGCTTCCTGAGACGTACTGAGAGAGTATTTTTGTGCTTTATCCTTTTATGGAGGATTTTACTTTTTTAGTTCCAAGAAAAATTAAAAAAAATCTATCATCAGATTCGTTTCCATGAGCTGAAGTCCAGTAACCTGGATGCTTACATGCTGGAAAGCAAAAGCTTTTTATTGCAGGTTATGTTGTGCATCGTGTGCTGTTCCTCTGTTAATGACAGCTTCACTTCCATTGAGAAAATCCTCTCCAGCTGTTAAAAGCAGAAGTTTTTCAGCGCTGCTGTGGAGCTGTGGCATAGTTGAAGCTGAATGCACAACGTGTCCCACACAGAGCCTCCCATCTCATCAGCTGGTGCCAAATGGATTCTGTGCTGCTGAGCTTGTGTTCCAATGGCTTTTCCTGATGCTTCCAGGTCCAGTCTTAAGTGCACCATCCAGCTGAGCTGTGTTGGTTTGTTACTGATCAATGGAGTGCTTGTCCTGCCCGCAGGCTCTGGGCTTTTCACTCCCCTGTGGCCTTGGCTCGTGCGTTGGAAGTGTTTGCTGAGACACAGAGTGTTGGTGGTGGGAAGCAGCAGCTCAGTGACTTGGGGCTGCTGCTGCTTTAGGAGTTTCATCTTTGTGCCTTTTTTTTGTCAATTCGGTGTGCCCCAGTGAGACAAGGGCTGCAGTGGGTGTTCTGCAGAGCTCCAGCTCAATATTGCCACGCAGCAAAAGCAGAGAAATAATAACAGCCACAACTGGGCACTGTTCTCACTGGATGCTCAGTAAAAAAGAGACTCCTTGAAATAAAGGGCTCAAAGGAAAGTGTTTCCCTTTGCATGTGTGAAATGCAGGATTGCCGAGTGACAGTCTGCAGAAATTCAGTCATTCTTTGTTTGTGGGAACTGCCCTGGAGAAGGAAGTGAATGCAAAAGCCCCACAAGCCCTACAAAAGCAGATGCAGACAGGCTGCAGAGCAGGGATTGCTGGATGCAGAGTGGGAATTCGTTGTTCTTCTGGTGCATTGAAGCAGTTGCCATTAGGATTTTATTTGGTGATGCAGTCTCCTGAATTTCTTCTTGTCGGAGTGCCCTTTGTGGGGAGGGGGCATCACTTGTGGAAGAATTCTCAAGTATCTTGGTTTAGGTAGAATACAGTAACTAAAGTATTTTTAATAATTTTTATGGAAAAAGTAGTGCGTAGACTTCCTTTGGAATAAACTGTACTTCTTTAAATGTTTGTGCGTGTGTGTCTGTGTGCACTCCTGTGTTTTACAGAACACGCTGCAGACTGTAAATAAAACTACCAGAAAGCTGTTGAAGTCTTGTGGACTGAATGTACCATTTAATGGGAAAGGGAATAAATTATTAAGCAGCAGTTGCTAAGTGGATGCTTCCTGCAAATATCTGAAATCTTTGTGGTGTTTGTGTGCAGGTTTCAGCTGGAGTTGCCCTGGCATTGCCTCCAAGAGGGGCAGGATTGCTCCCCAGGAAGTTCTCCAGCCAGAAGTCCCTCTGGATCCAGATTATTTTTTTAAAAAAGTTTAGTTTGTCTTGGCTTTTTCTTTTTTTCCTGCCCTTTCTGGTTTGTCTCTCCCTGTTCTTCTTTTACAGAGGAACCCCTCCCCAGCCTGGCCAGAGCCGCAGCCTCCTTCATGTGCCGCTGCCTCACTCGCTGCTGCTGGTGCTGGCTCAGGAATGTGCTCAAAGCCCGGCTAAGCAGGAATTGTTCCGGGCCTGCTCTGTTGAATCGCTGCCGCCGCGAGCAAAGCTGCCCCTGCTCCTTGAGGGGAGCGCTCGCTGCAGCCCGGCAGGAAAAGAGCACAGGAAAAGCCGCGCCCTTTGCAGGAGAAGCGCTGGGAGCAGAGGGGAGAGCGGGAAAAGGCAGCGAGAGCAGCTGGGCGGGCGGGGCGGCATCAGCGCTGATCCCTCCGCGGGCAGGAGCGCATCACAAATAGTCCCTCCGGCGGATCACTCCGCGGGCGGGCGCCATCACCGCTAATACAAGTATTTATAAATTCAAAAGAACTCATTAACACAGAAGAAAGCAAGTATGCTTCATGCTGGGTGGGAAACATAGGGTCTAAGGGATAAGAATTTTAAAGTTGTTGATTTTTTTTTTTTTTTTTTTTTTTTTTTTTTTTTTTTTTTTTATTTTATGAGAGAACTACATATCCCATGGCACCCACAGAGTTCAGGACGGGTAGAGAGGATGAAACAAACTTTAAAGAGAACCTTAACTGAATTAATAATTGAAACTCAAATGTCATGGGGTAGGTAGTTCTCTCATAAAATTAAAAAAAATTAATATAAAATAAACAACTTTAAAATTCTTATTTTATTATTATTCCATGTTCTTCTCCCCCTCCTGGATGAGGAATAGGGGTCGGTATTTGCGGCTGTGCACTGTAAGGAAATAAACGAGGAGTGGCTGAACCTGCCATCGCAGGTGGCTGTGATCTGGCCACTGGAGGAGAGGGTGCAGTGGATCTGGGTAGGGTACTGCCAGCATGCGGGATGGGTGAGGGGTGGGGACCCAGTGCTGCAACCTCTGGAGGCAGATAATCTGCACGTTCTCTGAGTCGGAAATAAAGGTGACGAACAAAGTCATCCGAAAGCTGAAAGCGACGGTGGAAAAATGAGGGATCAGATGCCTGTTGTGGATTTCGAAGCTGTGAAGAAGGCATATGAGAAGTTGGAGTTGTATTGGTTGTTGTAAAAAAAGGAGATGAAGCTTGGGAAGATAGAGGAATGCTTTCTGAAGCTGTGCTGGTCACTATATCCTTCTCACTGAAGTGTTGAGCAGGCATTTGAGGATGAAAAAGTCCCATAAAATCAGCTGAATGTCCCTGAGAAGTTCGAGAAGAATGTGCATGAAATGGAATGTCTCGATGCGAGACGTCACTATTAATAACACGTGCTTGGTCCTGTTGTGATGGAAGAGGTGTCCACGTATAGTTGAGAAAGTCCTCTTTCTGTTCTGGAGATAAAATCGTATTTGTTTCGCTGAAATGGCACGGGAAACATGGTTCAGCATCGTGTGATTGTTGTGATAATCCTCTGAGTGGTGTTATCAGAGTGATGATAGGGGGTACATGCCGTGGTGACACGGCAGCTGTTGAAATGTCTCTGCTGTGTGTCCACGGCTGTGGCTGCGGTGCAGACGGGGGCTGTGTGGACACAGAGCTGGTAGGAGGTGTAGCTGCCGAAAGCTCCTAGGATGGAACTGCAGTAGCCGAACGAATTGCACTGCTGGCTGGAGGTGCTGTGCTTATCGGTCGTATCGGCGTGGCAGCTGAAGCGTCCGTGTGTGGCTGGAGGTGCCGGGCGGGCGGCCGGGACCGTGGGCGGGACCGGGCTGGCCTGGGAAGCGCTGGTGCCGGGCAGCGGGGCCGGGGCGGGGCTGGCAGCGGGGCCGGGGCGGGGCTGGAAGCGGGGCCGGGGCTGGGCTGGAAGCGGGGCCGGGGCGGGGCTGGAAGCGGGGCCGGGGCTGGGCTGGAAGCGGGGCCGGGGCGGGGCTGGAAGCGGGGGCGGGGCTGGGCTGGCAGCGGGGCCGGGGCTGGAAGCGGGAGCGGGGCGGGGCTGGAAGCGGGGCCGGGGCTGGGCTGGAAGCGGGGGCGGGGCTGGGCTGGAAGCGGGAGCGGGGCTGCGCTGGCAGCGGGGCCGGGGCTGGGCTGGCAGCGGGGCCGGGGCTGGAAGCGGGAGCGGGGCTGGGCTGGAAGCGGGGCCGGGGCTGGAAGCGGGGCCGGGGCTGGAAGCGGGGCCGGGGCGGGGCTGGAAGCGGGGCCGGGGCTGGGCTGGCAGCGGGGCCGGGGCTGACGTCCCGGGCAGGGCCGGGGCCGGGCCAGGAGCGGCTCGAGCCGCGAGCGGCGTTGCCGGGGTAACCGGCACTGAGGAGGGGCGGCCGATGCCGCGCCGCGCAGGCGTGGAAGCGAGGGCTCCCGAAGGCGGAAGTAAGGCCGGGATGGAAGCGGCGGGAGTGATGACGTCAGCAGCAGGCGCCGCCGTTCAAACGCGGAAGCGGCCGCGAACCCGGGCCGCGTGGGGATAGCGGGAGGGCCCGATGGAAGCTCCGGGACCGCCCCTGGCCGCGCGCATGGCTCATCTGATGGGAGGACCCCAGGCTCGGGAGGTAGGGACCTGCCTCTGCCTTGCGCCGTAACAGATGGATCGGGCGAGATGGAAACCGAGAAATATTCTCGGCACTCTCGGTTCCTACACTCAGGTGTATTCCTAGTTCCTGACATTCCTTTAAAACTACCGAATTCTTCTCTCAGGTCCCTGGCAAATGGGGCTTTGCAGCCTGGGGGAGTTCTTGCAAAACGGGGTCTAGTGAAGCGCTCTGCAGGAGTGGTTGTGCACCTGAGCGGTCATTAATTGTCTCCTCTAATGAGGGAAACGTGATTAAACTCCCGGTGCTGTGCTGCTGTTGTGTGTCGGCCTCGAGGTGTGAGACAGTCCCTGTGTCACACTGGAGTTGCTTAGTGGCTGGACTGGGACTGGGACAGGTCTTGTTGGTCAGGAACAAAAGGGAAAATTTATCTTTTGGCTTGCTTAATATCTTGGCTTTATTAATGTATCAATGTCAATTGTTGTCATTTGCTGCCTCCTGCACAGTGTATTTGCAGCTCTGTGTGAGAGCAGACTCTCCCCTGTTGGGGAGTGAGACAATCCTGGAATATCCTGAGCTGGAAGGGACCCACAGGGATCACCCAGTCCCACCCCCGTCCCTGCCCAGACCCCCCAACAGCCCCAGCCTGGGCATCCCTGGCAGCGCTGTCCAAACGCTCCTGGAGCTCTGGCAGCCTCGGGGCCGTGCCCATTCCCTGGGGAGCCTGGGCAGTGCCCAGCAGCCTCTGGGGGAAGAGCCTTTCCCTGATCTCAGCGTGAGCCTGCCCTGGCCCAGCTCCAGCTGCTCCCTGGGTCCTGTCTGTGTCCCAGGGAGCGGAGATCAGAGCTGTAGCCCCCGATGTGTTCTGACCTCACACTTCTCTACCAGAACAAACCCAGTGCCCTCAGCAGCTCTTTCATGGTCCTTCCACACCCTTCCCCATCCCCATGTCCCTTCTTTGGATGCTGTCAGCTTTGTATCTTTTGTATACCGTGGCGCCCAAAAGTGCCCCCAGGACTCCAGTACAGTTTAACAGCAAGGAAAGAAAACAGTAGATTTCAACTTTGATCTCAAAAGCTGTCTCAGGCCCCTGATACTGCCTCGAAATGTCTTTGCAGTTCTTGCTTTATGACTTGTGTCAAACACGGAGAGAGTGAGACTGAGCCCCTGGGGTCAGGTTCTGTGTGAGAAGCCACACAGCAAGCCAGAAATCTTTGCTCCAGATCACCAGAAATTTACAGTATTGAGGGCGGAAATACTGAGAGTTGAGTCTTGGGAGCTGAGCCAGGAAAGCAGCACCTCTGCCATGGGCAGATTTGGCACGTGGAGAGAGCTCGAGCAGCTTGCAAGAGGTCCCAGCAATGTGTGTGTGGAGCTGGGAGGAGCATGAGTTGCAGTGTCGTGTTTGGAGTCCCCCTGGGTGAGGATGTAGGAATAGACTGGAGTTTTTGGTGACTGAGGTTTCTTTTCTGTGGCAATAATTGTTCTTGGCCACATCATTTCGGTTTGTTACTCGCCTGTGGTTTGTTCTACAGGCCTGTTTCCTTTCTCTCCTACTATGGTGTCTCAGTTATCTTCAGCAGAGGCTCAGCAATAACTAAACTTGAGCTTAGATACTTAAACTTCAGTTCAGAGTAGATACGCAGAAGAAATCCTTCCCTGTGAGGGTGGGCAGGCCCTGGCACAGGGTGCCCAGAGCAGCTGTGGCTGCCCCTGGATCCCTGGCAGTGTCCAAGGCCAGGCTGGACACTGGGGCTTGGAGCAGCCTGGGACAGTGGAAGGTGTCCCTGCCCTTGGCAGGGGTGGCACTGGATGGGCTTTAAGGTCCCTTCCCACCAAGGCCTCGTCTTCCTTTGCCTTCAGTGTCTGCCTCAGAGTTTGTACCCAAACCAAAGTGAGGTTGGTGTCACCTTCTCTAAACTGGGAGAACAGATCACTCCAAGCTGTGGGGAGATGGAGAGGCTGTAGGATGGAGAGGGTGCAGCCCTGCAGACGCCGAGCTGTGGGGTTGCTGCTTTCAACAGCCTCGTTGTTGCTGCGGACACAGCTCAAGGTGGGTCTGAGAGAGACAAACTCTGCTTTTGGGGGTTTGTGTTGATGAGGAGGGGAGGGGAGGTCGCTGCTCTGCTTCTTGTAACTGCTGTGGCAGAGCCAGGAGCCCAAGGCAGGACAAGGGCAAAGCAAACCTCTCCGAGCTCTTGGGTTCTCTTCATTCCCAGATATTCTGATTCCTGCCCAAGTCCAAGTTCATTGTGCTGTGCAGGATGCGAGTTTAATCAGGTTTTAGTGCTGGTTTAGCTGAGTGTTTCTAGGGCTTGAGGATGAAGCCAAATGCTCTGCACTGAAAAAGTGATGGATGTTCAGCACAAGATTCTCTTCAGGAACTGGCACGAAAAGTGGTTGCTGAAGCTGAGGGAGAATTCACAGCTTGGCTGGAAGAGGGAGAAGTGCTCACTGCTGGTCTGTCACTTCATCCTCATGAGTGAGTCTGGGAGCTCCCGAGATCGGCCAGGCTGCAATTTCAGATAGTTTAGATGGGCTGGCCTTGAAAAAATCATATTTTGGTGCCTGGAGCAAAAGCTGAAGGTGGCAGGAAGTGGCAGCAGTGGCAGGGAACTGAAGTGACACCACCCTGAGCTCAGAACTAATTTTGGTTGTGACCTTGAGCAGTCCCTGGGCCACACCAGAGCTTTTTGTGTCACCTGCTTTGGGAGGTTTTTCCTTGCCCGTGGAGAAGTTGGGTCTGGCACAGGTCTGCTGTGGAGCACCTGTGCCACCACCTTTAAAGAGCCACCCTGGAGGTGTCAGTGAGCCCCTCAGTGCCTGCCCAGCCTAGAGCAGGGCTGGGAGGGCAGGGGGCTCAGGGAGTGCTCATTCCTGGTGGTGTTGGAGCTCTGAGCCCAGCCCTGAGCTGGGTTTGTGGCTCTGAGGGCACGGGGAGTGTCCGGAGCAGGCCTGGCCTGGGCAGAGTAGGAACTCCTGGAGTAACTCCTGAGTAAGCCACACCTTCCACGTGAGAGGGAGGCACTCCCAGAGTCAGGCGCTGTCTCCTCAGAGGTGCTTTGGGGTTTAATTCTGTTCTCACAGTGACTCCTCTCACCTGGGAACCCCGTGGTTACCTCCAGAGGGTCTGAGGCCTTAGGGATGTAAATATGGACAGGAGGGGTTGGAATCTGCCTATCAGGGAATCTTCCCCTTGCCCAGAGGAGAGTGTGCAGAACTATTCTGTGTGATGATAATGTTTTCATACTTTAGGTGTGAAAATAAAAAATGGGAGAAATCTCGTTTTTCTGGCAGCACGCAAAGAACTTTCTTCTGTGTCACCTCTAAAACTCTGTGAGGGGATGAATACCTGGGAATCTGAAAGAGACATAGCTGGAAAGCATCAATATGAATGGATTTTTCTGCTTCTTTTTGCACTTGAAAGAAAGGTGAAAGTTACAGGCTGAGTCAAGCTTTTACCCTTTATTTCAATCAATTCAGTTATTGCTAAATATGGCTACACACAGGTAGCCCAGGTGACAGAGCTGCCTCCAGCTGCTCCTTGGCCCCAGTGTCCCACGCGGGATGCTTGAGTTATCCACTGAGAGCCCCCTTGAGACTGGAGCACAGGTAAATCTGCCTGTCTGAAGGGCAGGATTGTGTCCTAAGTCCCTCCTCATTCCTTCCTTTCCTCAGGCCCCACCATTGTGGCTTGGGTGGCAGTGGCACATTGGAAAGGCCTGGGGGTGCCAGCTGGGGTGAGAGCTCGGGGTGCCAGCCCAGGCTCCACCAGCACTTGGCCCACACTGGGGCACAAATTGAGAGATGAACTCTTGGAAGCTTGTCCTGAGGAGGATGAGTGGTACCTGCTGGCGAAATTCGGTGCTTTTGCAGAGCTGTGATAAACCCCAAAGTCTTAGACTGCCAACCTACAGCCTCTGCACCGTCACATTCCCCAGTTGCATTTTGTATTGGAATTTTACCTGCTCCCACCTGCGTCCTCCTGCTGGCAGTGCCAGCAGCCCACGTGCTGCCTCTCCTGAGAGCAAGTTCCTGCCTGTTTCCTCTCCCAGCCCCAGCTCTTGCTTCCCTCTGGCAGAGGCAGCTTTAGGTGCAATATCCTGATGTTTCTGCAAGTGGGTTTTGGAATAAACCTACACACGGGATGTTCATGGGTTGCTGCTATGGATTCTGTGAAAGGTGATCAGGAAAAGCAAGTTCAGAGTTACTCAGGGGATTCTCTGATTCCTGCCCATCTCACGGAGCTGCTCAGGGTGAAACTACTACTCCCATGCTTTTTATTTTGCTCCTCTTAGTGCTGGTTTTTCCTCAGGTAAGTCAGTGCTGGAGCGGCCCTTGTGGGTTTATCTGTGATGAGCAGTGGTTGTGTCTGCACACAGAGATAGCAGATTCCAGCTGTAGTGTGCAAACGTTGGTGCTTTGTGCCTTAGTGCACAGCCACATTTGTCAGCTGACAGGGCTGATGCGATGAGAAAACCTCGCACTCTCCAATAACCTGAGCACAGGCACTTCCTGCGTTGTTACATTTAACCAAAGCTCTGATAAAAAATACTACATTAATTTTTCTAATGGAGACCAGATTCCGCATTATCATCATTTACGTTTTTGGATAGTCTTTGATTGACTCTGGTGGGAAGGGAGGTGAATCAGTATCTTGTACTTTAGGGAAAGATCTAGGGGAGAATTGAATTGTACTTCCTTGGAATTCACATCACCCGCCCTTAGTCGGAGATGTTGATCTTGAGAACAACAAGCAGAGAACAGCCCAGGAAGGGCTGAACGTGACAAAACAGTGCAGAGCATACAGAAATCCTCTTTGCTGTGTTCATCATTCTGTCTTCATCTTGGATTGTTTCCACCCTTCTCCTCCACCTGGAAGTCACAAGCATCCTGCAGTGGCAGGTACTCTGGGTTCTTCTGCCAGGAGTAGTCTAAGAACAGCTTTTGCTGGGAGCAGCTCTGACCTTGCTGAAATCACTGCTGAAACCTCCCCTGACTCTTGCAGTGCCAGAATTTCAGGGTGCCAGTGGTGAGGCAGGGACTGAGCCTGGTTCATTGTCCCCAGAGCTCGGGTAGTACAGGACAGTCAGGCCAGTAAAGCCCCTGCTCAGGGCTGGGAATGAGATCCTGGCCAGCTTTCCCTCTCTGCCCCTCTCTGCAGTCCTGCTGGCCTATGTCATGCTACTATGTTATAGCATTGTTCCATGTCTTTTTTTTTTTTTTTGGAAGTAATGCCGGATATTGGCAGTCAGGGGCGATGGAGCGAGGTGAGCAGTGACCGGTGGACAGAATGAGTTGTTACGGCCTTGGTCTCAATTTTTGGAGCAGCTCTAAGCATCCGTTGTTGTTTGTGTGTTTTAGGTGGTCCACTTGCAGGATGTCCTGGCCCTGGATGCTGGAGCGTGCAAGCTAAGGTATAGGTGTGGTGTACTTCAGTCGGAGCAGGGAGGCTGTGGTTTCACAGTCTCTCAGCATGTTTTGTGTGTTTTTGCTTTGCTTCTCTGCAGGTGCTGCTGCTGCCCTGGGCGTGCCAAGGGCCAGAGGCGAGCAGGTGAGTTGGCATTTAGGTGGGGTGGCTGATAGGCCAGCGGTCTATGGCAGCGTGCTGAGCGTGTCCCTTTTCATTGTGCAGGTTTGTCCTGGCCACCTCCAGAGTCAGATCAGGATTTGAGGTGAGCCGGGGCAGTGGTGTGGAGTAGCCCGGGGATGCTCTTCTGGAGGGCAACAGTGACATTTTCTGTTTTGTTGTCTTAGGTACCGTGAGCAGGTGTGGAGCTGAAGTTTGGAGAGAGCAGGTAAGCGCTGAGCCTCGGCAGTTTCGAGGGAGGGGGCCTTGCGGAAGGGGTCTCTTTTGGCGTGTGTTGTCAGAGGCTGAATTTTCTCCTTGTTCTCCATCTTTCGCAGCTGCCAAAGCGGACCGTGGGGAACGTGTTGACATCCGAGGTGCTGATGCATTTTTTCTGCCAAGGATGGATTTTGTCCGTTTGTCTTCAGAAAGCTAAGTGTTGGGAGCGGTGGTTGGGAGAAGGGAAAGGCCTTTGGAGTTCCAGGAGGCAATTGGAAGTTAGCTTAGAGGAGAGGGCTGTTGTGGGAGGGCCCCTTGGAAGTAAATGGAGAGGGTTTCTCCTCAGCATCACCCGAGCCTTTGCTGGGCAGGGCAGTTCCCACCCATCTCTGTCATCGGCCTTTGAGTCTCGACATCATCGTGGATCTTTTTGCCCGAGGAGCTCGCCTTCGGGTCTGGCACGATCACCACGGTCTCCATTTCACCTACTCGCTGGCGTAGCCACCCGCGGGCATCTTGGCCACTTGCTGGATGGTCAAAGGTAAGGGATCAAAGCTCGGGTTGTCAAGGAATGGGTCAAGGGGTCAAAGGTCAGGGGATAAAAGGTCAAGGCTCGGGCTCAGGATTAGAGGTTCCAGCATGATTTTCCGTGGTGGTTCCCAGTGTGGGGACACGGGGTGTGGGGTCAGTGGCGCCGGGGGCGGGCAGGAGCCCCGTGGGCAGTGGCCGGCAGCGGCGGGGACGCCTCCGTACGGTCGCGCCCCTCCAGTGCCAGCAGAAGCCCCCCTGCGCCGTGCGGTGCCCGGCCCCACTCCTTGCCCTCCCCGCCGCTGCCTTCCCGCACTCCCACCGCACCCCCTGCTCCCCTCCAGCCCAGGGAAATGCAGGAAAACACAAAATCATTGAGGTGGAACAGTCACCGGAGCTGCCCGAGCCATCCCCCCGCCTGAAGGCGGCAGCTGCCCAGAGCCAGGGGCACCCAGCAGGATGCAGCTCCTCTTTCCCAGGAGCTGGAGGCAGGGTTTCCCAGGCAGGGGGAGCAGGGAGAATTTCAGCTCCCAGCAGCTCTCTGTGAGTGCTGGATGGACTCTGGGCTGAGCCAGGTGGGAGGTGTGGGTGGTGTTCATGTCCCCAGGAGCTGCTCAAATCCACCTTAAACTCCTGGAATGGTCTGTGCTGGCAAGAACCTTACAGACCATCCTGTTCAGCCCCTTGCCATGGTCAGGGACACCTTCCTGGGGTGTCTGTGCCAGAGTGGTGGAATGGGCAGGACTTTCTCCCTGAGCCCAGTCCCGGGCAAGATTGGGGTTCCCATGGGAAGAAGCCTGTGAGCTGCATTTCCGGAGCTGGGAGCCTCCATGCCCGGGAGTGTTTCCAGTACTGCTCTTTGGCTTTTTCCATAACTGGGCATGATGTTTCTCCCCAGAGCAAGGTGGTTTTCCCTGGATTGTTGGGGTTACACACTGGCTGTTTGACAGCTCTGTTGTCTCTTTGTCCTGAATGGAAGAGTGAGGAACGGGGGATGCTCCCGACTGTCCCAGGGATGTGGGAACAGCCCAGTTCCAGTGAGGAATGTGACGCCCAGCTCGTGGCGTGTGCCCTGAGATGGTCTTTGCTGTTGTTTTGTCCTTAGAGCCTGTTGGAGTGCTGGCCTGGATTTGGGAGGAGCCAAGTAGCCTGGAGCAGTGAGGTTTTTCCTGTCAGAAATCCATGCTGGGGATGTTTTCCCTGGCTGTCCCAAGGGGAAGGAACAGCTCTGGAGTTTTTGCAGCCACAGGCTGGGGATGCATCCCCT
Source organism: Coloeus monedula (assembly GCF_965178545.1). Classification (NCBI taxonomy): domain Eukaryota; kingdom Metazoa; phylum Chordata; class Aves; order Passeriformes; family Corvidae; genus Coloeus; species Coloeus monedula. The sequence goes on from NW_028120415.1 coordinate 34,242, forward strand.
GAAAACCAGTTCAGGATCGTTCATCTGACTCTGTCCCTGACCTGTGGCTTCCAGGGAGCCTTCTGGTCTTCTGGATATTCCCAGGAGAGGATATTCCACCACCTGACTTTTAAGCCAGGAATTCCAAACCCAGTAAGTCGGTCACATTCTATGGGAGCTGCCCCAATGGTGGGATGGCAGAGGGCACACCCCACGCTGCTGTTTGGGACATTCCTGACTGGAACGGGAGCCAGCTGGGCATTTTGGAGCACTGAGGCCACCAGGGCAGCCTTGAGTGGCATTCCCAGGCAATGCTGAGGCATCCCATGCCTGTGGCAACACATGCCTGATGTGGAGCAGAGAGAGGAAGGGAGAAATTCTGAGTTGATGGGAGGAATGGAATTGGGCTTTCCAGAATGGAATTGGTATAGGTGCTGATGGTATCATGGAATCATGGGGTGGCTTGGAAGGGACACAAAGACCCTCTGGGCTCTGTTATCCCATCCCGTGGCAAAGAACACGTCCAAAACGGCCTCCTCACCCTCATGGAATGGCAGTGGGTGTTGGGAGCTCTGGCTGGAGCACCTGGAGACCAGGTAAGAATAGCAGTGGCATTGTTTTGGCTGCTGCTGGATGTGGTTTTCTCTTGTCAAGATGTTCCTCTGATTGATATTTTCACAGTAGCTTGCTAGGCCTCATTTGAGGATAATTCCAAGAATTTGGAAGTCGTTGGAAAAGAATGAGGAAAAAAGGTGAACCTGATCCAATTCTAGTAATTCTGAACTTCTCTTGCAGCACCGTTCCAGGGGAAAGCTGGTGAAAGGATAAAGATGCAGAGGAACAAGTGTTGTAAACCCCCTTGCCTCCCTGACAAAGCAAACCTTTCTGCAATCCCAGTAAATCTCTTGGAGAAACTGTGGGATCATAAGGTTTCCTAGGAAAGGAAAACTAAGGACAGAGATGAGGAAATAGGCTTCCAATTAACAATGATTTGATGGAGGTAGGAATGATTCTTGTATGTTTGATGCACCCCTTTTTATTCCTGGGATAATTTTAAATGAGTTCTTTAAAAAATCATTTTGATTTGGGAATTCAGATTAGAGAGGAAACGATGCAAAATAAATGCAGGGAGAGATCACAGAATCATCCTGGAATGGCGGAATAATTTGGGTGGGAAGGGACCTTAAGGATCACCTCATTCCATCCCCAGGGTGCTCCAAGCTGCGGCCAGCCTGGCCTTGAACACTTCCAGGGATGGGGCAGCCACGATTTCCCTGGGTTTACGGGCACAAGAGGAAATTTCCAGCAGGAACTGAGGGGTTTCCCTTGCTCTGCCTGGCCCTAGCAGGGCTTTGGGAGGCAGAGGCTGTGGGAACAGGAGCTTTGTCCACTGCCTTGGAGGAGTCTCTGATGTCCCAAAACCCAGCAGAGCAAGTGGTTGTGGTTTAACATCCCGTTCAAAGGAGATGCCAGGCCAGGAACGGGAATGGACTGCAGAGCAGGGATGGTGGCCAGCAGAGGGGTGAGTGTCCAGGGGGTCCCAGCAGTCCATCCCTGCTGCCCAGGTTTGGGATGAGCAGGCTGGTGAGTGTCCCTGTGCTTGCTCTGCAGGATGAGGAAGCCAGGCCTGCTGAGGAGGAAGATGAGGAGGTGTGGGAGGATGGAGACAACGGCCACCAAAGGCTGGGGAAGGCACAGATCCAGGTAGGAGACGTTGCCTTGCGAGGAGAGGGACTTGTCTGTCCCGTTGGAATTTGGGGCGTGAGGCCAGCGGAACAAAGGCTTTGATTCCATTTTCTTGCTCGGGTTTTCACGTGCCTTAAGAGAGCTTTGTGAAAATGTCATTATCCCTGATTGAGTCTCTGAAAAACAGGGATTGAAGCTTTCAGAAGGGGCCCAACCCTGCCTGCATGTATCCAAGTGCAGCCCCCACTCCCTGTTTTTGTGTACAGCTGGGATGAGACCTCAGCTGCTGTTACTTGCCAGCTCACAAGTTGTGTAGCTCAGAGCCTCAGCCATGAAGGGCCAGGCTGTGTTTAAAACAGCCCAAGGTGCCAGAGAGCTGGAGTCATTTCCTAGCAGGGAACTTGACTTGGAAGCTGCATTCTAAAATTTGTCCGCATTTAATTGATGTCCCACATGGAGACACCTAAAGAAGCAGAGGTGGGGTGTTCCTAAGAAAAGAGCATCTAAATTCTTTGGTGGTAGAGGGCTTAAAGTCTGAGTGAGGTGCCTTTAGGACACTTCCATTCCAGTATCTGAATAGAATTTAAATGAAGTAGCCAAATCCTGACAAGCTTGTATGAACTCCAAAGCCTCTGCAAGTGGTTTACAGCCAGGGAAGGAGATAAGAGTCTGAAGTCTCTTCCCCAAAACCTGGCTCCTGGTTTCTTTGGCCAGGCATAGGAAGAATTGTGTATTCCCTGGGGCTCTCCTTATGGGGAGAGGTTTACTTATGTGCCCTGGGTTTATTCAGTGCATCTTCAAAGTGATGGAAACTGATTGCGTTGAAATGCCAGGGGTGCCAAATGTTTTCCCCAGCCAGAGCTCGGAGCCAGCCCAGTGGGAAGGGGTTTAGTGGCCATTTTCCCGCTCCCTCGGGGCAGCAGCACTGGAGCACTCGCAGCCACCCGTGCCCGAGGTGCCGAGTACTGGCAGGAGGCAAAGCCAGGGACTGGGCAGGAGGAGCTTGCAGTGCTCCTGGAATCGCAGAGCTGGAGCTGTGGGTTAGAACTGCCAGGAGCTGCTGCCTCACTCAAACCTTGTTTAAAGCTCAGCATCCCTCCTGCTCCCTTGGAATGATTGTTGCTTCTGTTGTTGCTCTTTCCCGATCCATTATGATTATTATTGTAAATTCCCACTCCATTTCTTCCATAGCCCTTTACTTCCCAGAGGTGGTGCTTTAGGCAAGCCCCTCCAGCCTGGGAAGGGGCTTTTGGCTCCAGACTCAGGCCCAGTCCCCATGAGCAGCTGGAGCTGTGCTGTCCCCAGCAGGTGCCTTTCCTTCCTTCCCTGCTGCACTTTGGCTTTTTGAGGGCTCTCTAGGGGGCTGAGGGAGAAGTTCTTTGTCATTCCAGGGCAGCATAAGCCCTGATCCCACTCAAAGCAGGAGGAATCATTCCATCCTTGTTTTTGGATACACCTTTGGTGTTCTCTCTCTTTTGCTGACACTGTGTGGTGAAGCAGCAGCTCCCTGGAATAACTTTTATTTGTAAAACAATGAATTCCCTGCTGGAATCCCAGTCCCAGCCCCCCAGATCAAGGTGCAGTTTAAGGCCTTACACCCTGACCAGGACAAGTTCCTGTCCTTAGACATGGAAAACAGGGGAAAACTCAGACTGGATTGGAGCCAGCATCCAGAATGGGGAGAGTGAGGCAGCATGCTTGGCCCAGGCTGGGGCTGGTACAGGGGGTGTTCCCCATAGGATGACACCTGTTTGGAGCAGATGCTTCTCTTCCTTTGTCCAAAGTCCAATGGCAAAGGAGTGAAGAACCCACAAGTGGGGCCTGGAAGGAAAACGATTCTGTTAAAATTAGGCAAAGAATGCACTAAGAAAAAATGGACATCCTTTTTATGTATGAAAGTAAGTAGGGGAAAAATGTTGAAAAAGAGCTCTTTTATTTGGTGCCACCTCTCATTTTTTTATGGATAAAACCCTCTAGTGAGCAATCAGAACAGGAGTGGGAAAGCCAGGAGCCTTTGACTTCCACAGTGGACTTAATTGCCATGCTTAATTTCAACAATTTCTTCTCTCTCTCAGGCCAGGAAAACCCACTTAACTTGTCCCATCTTTGCCAAAAGCTTTGGTGTTTGAGCAGCCAAACCCAAGGGGCTCTGGCCCCACCAGCCTGTACTGGAGGGCCCCTGGTCCTGCCCATGGTGTGGGATGAATCCCCAATTGTCCCCAGAGGGGGCTGCCCTGGTCCCTGCAGTGCCCAGCACCTGAGACACAGAGAGAGCCCTGTCCAAAGGGGCTCCTTGTCAGGAATGTGGCAGCAGCCCCAGGAGCAGGCTGGAGGTGAGAACTGGGGCTGTGTTTGAGACTGACCAGGTCAGCTCAGTGTTTACCTGTGGGGGGAGTTTGGCCCCCCATGCTGAGTTGAAGCTGGATCAGGGTGACAGATGCTGCATTTTGGGCACCCTGAGAGTTTCTCTCCCCCTTGGAGATTTCCTGCAGGGATGGGGCAGGGCAGGGAGCAGAATTAACCCTGCACCTCCCGTGGGCACTGCTGGCCTTTGTCTCTCTGCTGTGCCATCAGCCTGTGGGAATTTGCTGCTGCCGCTCCCACCCCACCTGGGGGCTGCGTGCTCCTGGCAGCCCTTCCCAGCCCCACACCCGAGCTCCAGCGCTGCCTCCAGGCTGTGTTGGGAGAGTTTGCTGGGAATGTGCCTCATCCCTGGGAGTATCCTTTCCTTCCAGAGTGGCTGGATGGAGCTTCTGGGCTTGTCAGCTTCAGAGTTTGCTTGCAAAAGTCACTGCAGGGAAGAATGACAAGGAGGTTTGTCAGAGTGCTGCTGTCAGACCCCACCTGCCAGTCTGTGCTTTGGCTTGGAGGTTGTTGTGTATTGGCCCTGCAGGGAATGAATGTCCCCTTCCCACCTCAGCCCAGCAGATCCCAAGGGCTCTTCCTGGAGTACTTACTCTTTGCTTCCCTTTGGGATAACTTAATCTGCACCCTTCCATGAGCAATTCCTTGGCTTCTCCTGGAGAAAACCCCACGGCAGAGGCAGTGTGCAAAGGAGCCCAGAGCTGTGCTTGGAGCAGGGAGTGCTGAGAGCTGCATGTGCCTCTGCTGCCCCAGGCTGGCAGTATCCCCATGGAACAGACTGGGCAAATGGCATTAGAGGGAGCACAGTCCCTTCCTGGAAGAGGTTTTCTCCTGTGCAGATCAGGCACAGGGCAGGAAGGGAACTTTGGAGATCAGCTGCTTTCCCCCAGAAAGCATCACTCACACCAGCATGGATGACATGACCTGTGCCCACTGCTCACCATGCACCCGGCCAGAATCAAGAGCAAAGGTGGGTTTGGGTGTGAGCACTTGAAATAACTTTGAAAGAGAAGCAATCACCTTTTGCTGCTTCTTTCTTTCTTGCAGATGCTGGGATTGCCTCTGGGCACATGGGCTGAGCTCTCCCTGCAGGGAACTGTCAGGCCTTAACAGCTGTGAGGTTGTGTTCTTCTCAGTGGGGAACTGGAAATAATTATTAATTAATTGCAGAAATGTTTTCTGAACCTTTCCCCTTTCCTGATAGATCTTCTCTCTCTGCCTCTGAATTTACAGCTGTTCCCTGGTGTCATTGGCCCTGCCTGAATTCCTTGCAGCTCCTCACTGGGAAAACCTGGGATGACTTTGAGGGGACAGAGGAGACATTTTCAGCTGAAAACCTGGGGTGACTGAGAGGGGACACAAGAATTGTTTGTGTAGGAAAATGGGAGGTGATGTCAAGCAGAGCAAGGTGGCATTTTTGAGGGAAAAGCTGAGGTGATGTTTAGGGGAACGAATGCACATTTTTGGGGCAGAAAAGAGTTAATATTGTACAGGAAGGAAAAACTGGGGGGTAAAACTTGATGTAATCTGTAGGGGACAGAATGAATATTTTGGAGCAAAAATGAGGTACTCAGTAATAGACAAAGAAGGAAAATTTTGGAGGCCAAACTTGACAAAGTCTCAAGAGCAGAGAATGAACACTTGGAGGGAAAAAGGAGGTGATGAATACTGAGCATGTGGGGAAAATTTGGGGGCTAAATCTGAGCTAATCTCTAGGGGAGAGCATGAACACACTGAGGTAACATGAGGGAATCAGTTGTGGGCAGATAGGGAAACTTGTGTAAAAATAATATTAAATAAGCTGTAGAAAGAACATTTTGAGGTAAAAATGAGGTAAGCAGTAGTAGACAGATGGAAAACTTTGGGGGTAAATCTTGATAGAAGCTACATGGTAGAAAGGAAATAAATATTGAAGGAAGAATGAGGGAATCAGTAGTGGACAGGTAGGGGAATTTTGGGGGGTCAAATTTGAAATGATCTAAAGGTTGAGAATGAATCTTTTTTGGTAAAAATGAGGTAATAAGTTGTGGACAGTTCAGGAAAATTTTGGGGGTTAAACTTGAGGTAATCTCTAGGGAGAGTGTGACCACTGACATGAACTGAGGCAATCACTGGGGCTAGGCAAGGAAATTTGGGGTGTAAAACTTGGGAAGATCTGTAGGGCAAAGAATGAACATATTGAGGAAGCAATGAGGTGATCAGTAGTCAAGATGAGGTAGAATGTGGGGGGCAAACCCTGAGGTAATTATGTAGGAACCATAAGTGGTTTTGAGAAAAAATCTGACCTAATTTGTAGGGGACAGAATGAACATTTTGGGGGTAAGACAGACATAACCTGCGTGGTTTGGGTTTTAAAATCTAGTCAGTGCACAGGGGACAAAATAGACATTTTGGTAATAAAATCTGAGTTCATCTGTAGAAGAAAGAACTCATGTTTTGAGGTAAAAAGGAGGTGATCAGAACTGGGCAGGTAGAGAAAACTGAGGGGGTAAAATGTGAAGTCATCTCTAGGAGAGAGCAGGAGCATCCTGAGGTAAACTGAGGGAATTGCTGTGGACAGGTGGGTAAATCTGGCAGGTAAAACTTGAGGGAATCTCCATGGTAGAAAATGAGTATTTGGAGGTAAAAATAAAGTACTCAGTCAGTGCTGGAGATGTACAGAAAATGTTGGAGGTAAAATCTGAGGTGATCTGTAGCAGAGAGAATGCACTTGATGGGGTAAACTGAGGTAATCACTTATGGACAGGTAGGGAAGTTCAGAGGGGTAAAAATTGAAAGCATCTGTAGGGCAAAGAATGAAAAGATTGAGGTGGAAATGAGGAAAGAGGTAGTGGACAGGTGGGGAAAGTTTTGGGGGCAAATCTTGTGGTAATCTCCAGAGCAGAGAAAGAATGCTTCCTTGTAAAAAATGAGGAACTCAGAAGGAGGCAGATGGGGACATTTTGGGGGTAAAATCTCAGGTCATCTCAAGGTGAGGGAAGGACTATTTGGAGGTCAACTCAGCACTCACTGTGTCTTCCTTCCTTGGCATCAGCTGGCAGGGAAGGGAGAAGAGGCCTCAGGCTGGAGAGGGGCAGGAGAAAGGCACTGTGGGCAAAGGCACCTCCCTGGCATCCCCAGGGTACCTGTGGGGAACACAGTGGACACTTTGGGAGCAAAGGGAGGTGATGGCATTGTCCCTTTGGGGGATGCTGGCATTTAGATCATTCCATCCATTTGCCTGCTGACATTTCCCAGCCCAGGGGCTTTGGCTGCCAGGGCAGCACAAAGATTGTTCCCTGGGTGGTGCGCAGATTTGGGGGTTGGCTTTGCTAGTTCAGATGAATTCTACCCAAAGCCCTGAATTCCCTGCTGAATTGCCACTGGCATAGCCTCCCAGCGCCTCCTGGAGCATGGATATTCCCATGCAGAGCTGCCTATTTAACACCAGCTGTGGCAGGACCCAGCAGAGCTTCCAGGGAAGCTCAGCAGGGTCAGGGCAAGGACAGCTTCATGTTCCATAGAATTTGCTGTTTGTAACCCTCATCCCCCAGCCCCCCCCCCCCAATGTCCCTGGGGGCACCTGACAGAGTTCCCTGGAATTCAGCTGCCTGCACCCCCCGAGCTGGGGCTCCAGGTGATATTTGAAAGCAGGAACAGGCACTGGCTGGACACGCTCCCAGCCTGTGCTGAGGCAGCCCCTGTGCCCACGGGAGGACTTCTCTCCCTGCAGGAGTTGATTTCATTCCAGAGCCTCAGGAGTGGCCTCTGCAAGTTCTTTTCCCTCAGGAAAGGGATGCACATCCCTGCCTTCAGGGCACCTGCAGTGGGAGCCACCTGGGAAAGCTTTCCATCAGTTGTGCAGTTCCAGCTGGCTCCCCAAAAACTCCCAACTCAATCCAAAGAGATTTCTCTGACTCTGACCTTTCATTTGAAGGCATCTCTGAGGGCATTGCTTGGCATTTCATTGCTGTGGGGGAAGCTTGCCTTGGCTTTAACACTGCTGAGGGATGATGGCCTCAGGCTGGAAGGGAAGGCATTTTGGGTGGCTGGGACATAGCTGGCAGGTGTGTGGGAGGTCAGCACTGGGAATTGCTGTCTGAGCCCCTCTGCAAACAGCCCATTCTGACATTGCCCAGTGCCAGCTGTTCCTTGGGGCATTTTTGGGGTGTCAGTGGGGTCTGTCGGGACTGAAGCATCTCTGGGTGCCTGTTCAGAGCAGCCCCTGGCCGAGGGGCCGTGGGCAGCCCTTTATCCATGTCCATCCCAGCGCTGCCCGGGCAGCCCAGTGCCCGTTCCGGGGATGTGTGTTTGGCACACTGCGTGCCACGGGCAGGACACTGCAGGCACAGCTCCTCTCTGCAAATCCAAAGCACAAGAGCTGCTGCTTCCCTTCCTGGGCCTCCTGGCCTTCTCCTTCCCCCCATTCCCTGCCAGCTGGGACACACGGAAGGAGCACCAAGGAACACTCCTGGCAGTGAGCAGGAGTTGCTGAGAGCTCTGTGCAGCTCTGGGCCACAAAAGCTGGCCCAGCCTCAGCAGCCCCTGGGATTTTGGGCTGTGAACACTCACCTGTGGGAAAGGCCCCTCTGCAGGCAGGAGCAGCCCTGACCTTCTCCAGAAGAGCTTTGGCCATGGACCAAGTGAACCCTCAGGACTTGCCTTGCTCATTTCTCCCTGGAAAGGGCCATGGAACAAGCACCTTTGCAGCTGTTGGGTAAATCCTGGAAAGGGCAGGAAATCAGGGTTATGGGAAGAGTTCAGTGCTGTCACACAACTGCTCACCTGTGTTGTTGCATGATCAGGTGCTGGCCATGGAGCTCTGCCCTATGGCAATTACAGGGGCTGGTGTGGCAAGCAGCATTAGCATAAAAGAAGGAGTTATATTTGCATAGGAATGATCTTGCTGGCACTTGGCATTCCTATCCCAGGCAGGACATTGCCAGGAGCTGAGATTGGCTTGGCTGGAGCAGGGTGCTGAGAGTGCCCAGGTGTGGGTTCAGTGGCCAGAGGAGCCATTCACATAAGGGTTCGACTTGGTGGTCCTTGTGTAGCCATTGCCACTCAGGATCTCCTGTGCTCTGGAAATAAAGAAGAAACATTTTTCCCTGGCCTTTTAAAGCCAGAGGTTTTTGCAGTGGAGCGTGCAAGCCGCAGAGAAAGCGGGGGGGAGGAAGGAGAGCATCAGGTCTCAAGCGGCAGTTGTGGGATGAACGGCTCAAGCAGCAGCGAGCCCCGGCGAGGCCCCGGTCCCGCAGCGGGTGCAGTCAGAGCAGGAGCGGCAGCAGCGGCCTCGGCGCCAGCGGCCGGGCCGGGGGAGCGGCTCGTCCCGCTGCAGCCGCGCTGGTTGGGCGGGGGCGCGGCGGGCGGGAGGCCCCGGGGGAGCGGCCCGGGGCAGGGGGTGCGGCGGCCTCAGCAGTGCCGGGGCTGGGGGAGCTCCGCGTCCCCGCGGGGGCTGCGGGCGGGGCCGGGCCGGGAGCGCCGGCGCTCCGGTTGCGCCAGGGGGCGCCCCACAGGGCGGGCGGCGCTGAGGGAGCGGCGGCCTCGGGGGGGGCCGGGGCGGGCACGGGCGGTCCCCGCGGCCCGGCCGCTTCCAGGCGCGATCCAGCGCCTGCTGCGGGGAAGCGCCGCCCTCCCGGCGGGCCCGGCACCGGCACGGCCCCGGCTCCCCGCGGCCGCAGCGGGAGCGTAGCCGGAGCTCCGGCGGGAGCCCAGCCCCGCGCTGGCCGCAGCCGGAGCGGCAGCGCCGGGCTCGGCGCCAGCGCCAATCCCGGAGCGGCACTTGCCAGCCGCGGCGATCCCGATGCCTAATGCCATCCCCCATCCCACCTCAGTTCTCCGAGCCCGGCAGCCGCACCCCGCCCGCCGAGAGACAAGCGGCTCGGCCCGGGACCCCCAGCAGACACCGACAGGACCCAGCCCCGAATCCCAGGGCCCGGGTCCCGTTCCCACCTCAGCGCCTCGGGCTCGGCACAGCGCCGGGAGCAGCCCCCGGTGCCGGGCTCCGCACAGCGCTCCGAACGACGGTCCCGCCACAGCCCGGGAGGAGCAGGATGAGCATCCACCGCACAAAGCGGAGCGGGCGCGGATCCGCCGGCATTTACGGGCGCGGGCGGGGCGGGGCGGGCCCGGCACAGGTGTGAAGGGCGGGGTCCGCACAGGTGCGCGGGGCCCCAGAGCGGCTGCGCGGGGCGGGGCCGAGGGGATTTAAGCCTCGGGAATCGGCGCCGCCGCCATTTGCTCCCTCGGCGCTCGGTGGGAACGGTTGTGGCCGGACCGGGCTCTAGATCTCTGTATTTCCATATTTCTATGTCTCTGTAGTTCTTTTCCTTTATATTTGTGTTTGTTTGTCTTCTTCTAACCCTTCTCCGTTCTCCCCCCTCTGCCTCCCCTCCCCCACCCCCTACACCCCCCCCCCTACCCCCCCCCCTCTCCCCCCTAGCCCTCCCCTCCCTCCCCCCCCGGCCCGGTCCCCCCCATCCCCCCTCCCTGTCCCCCTACACACCCCAACCCTGCCCTACCCCTCCACCCTCTCTCCCCTTCTCCACCGTTCCTTCGCCCCCATCCCGGGTCCCCCCTGCCCCCTCACCCTGCTCCCCTTCCCCTCCCAGTTCCCCCCACCTGCCCTCAATCCTCCCCCTCCGTCTCCCACCTTTCCTTCCCCCTCCACCTCCCCCTGTTCCTCTTCCCTCGTTTCCCCTCTGCACCTTGACCCCCCACTTGTGCTCCGTCCTCGTCTTCCCCCCGCCTCCTTTCTTGTCCCCCCATCCCACCTCTCCCTGCACACCCCGAACCCCCCACCTGCGCTCCTTCTTTGACCCCCTCTGCTCCCTTATTCCCGTCCTCTGTCCCGTCTTTCCCCCGCAGCCGCGGGGCACGGGGCGCCGGAGAATAAAGCCCAGAGGGCCGGAGCCCGGCGCCCCTGCCCTCGCTGGAGCCCCACACGGGCCGGGCCCGCTCGGCGGGTCCCCCGTGCAGTACAACAACAGCGCCGGGGCTCCGGCTTTCCACACATCACACTGGGGATCCCCTCCTCAGGAGGGGTTCCCGGGGGGGTGGTGGGTTTCAGGGAGGGTGGTGGGTTGGGGTGGGCCCCCTCCTCAGGAGGGGGTCCCGGGGGGTGGGTGGGTTTCAGGGAGGGTGGTGGGTTGGGGTGGGCCCCCTCCGGAGGAGGGGGTCCCGGGGGGTGGGTGGGTTTCAGGGAGGGTGGTGGGTTGGGGGGGGCCCCCTCCGGAGGAGGGGGTCTCGGGAGGGGGTCAGGGTGGGCCCCCTCCGGAGGAGGGGGTCCGGGGGAGGGGGGTGGGGCGGAGGGGGGACTTTCCCCCCCTCCAGTCCCCGCCCCCTCTCCCGGACCCCCTCCTCCGGACAGGGCTCACCCCAGCCCCCTCCCCGGGACCCCCTCCTCCGGACCGGGGCCTCGGGGAGGGGGGTGGGGGGGGGAAGCAGAGGGGGTCACGTCACTCTGTGGCATGAACAGACATAGAGCTCACAGGCCAAACCAACAGCCCCTCCCGCCCGGACCCCCCCCACCCCGCCCGGACCCCCCCCACCCCACCCGCCCCCCCCTCCCTCCCCCCGGGGCCCCGGTCCGGAGGAGGGGGTCCCGGGAGGGGGCCGGGGTGAGCCCCGTCCGGAGGAGGGGGTCCGAGAGAGGGGGCGGGGACTGGAGGGGGGGAAAGTCCCCCCTCCGCCCCACCCCCCTCCCCCGGACCCCCTCCTCCGGAGGGGGCCCACCCTGACCCCCTCCCGGGACCCCCTCCTCCGGAGGGGGCCCATCCCACCCACCCCCCCGGGACCCCCTCCTAAGGAGGGGGCCCACCCCAACCCCAACCCACCACCCTCCCTGAAACCCACCACCCCCCCGGGAACCCCTCCTGAGGAGGGGATCCCCAGTGTGATGTGTGGAAAGCCGGAGCCCCGGCGCTGTTTTTGTACTGCACGGGGGACCCGCCGAGCGGGTCCCCCGTGCGAGGCTCCAGCGAGGGCAGGGGCGCCGGGCTCCGGCCCTCTGGGCTTTATTCTCCGGCGCCCCGAGCCCCGCGGCTGCGGGGGAAAGAGGGAACGGGGAGGGATGAGATGGGGTAGGGAGAGGAGTCGGGGTGGGTTGGGGAGAACGAGGGGGGAAGGGAAAGGTCGGGTGAGGGGGAGGGATGATGGTCAGAGGAGGAGGAAGAGAGGGGAGTCGGGTTGGGGAACGGGGTACGGAGAGGGGAGAAAGGAGGGGTGGGGGAGAAAGGAGGCGGGGGGGGTCGGGGATGCACAGGGGAGCAGGGAGAGAGGGTGGGGGGGCGCTGGGGAGAGGGCAGGCAGGGGGCTGGGAGAGACAGGGAGGGTGTGGGGGAGAGAGAAAGAAACTGGGGGGGGTAGGAAAGAGGTGATAAGCGGGGGAAGGAGGAGAAGGATAAGGGCAGGAGAAAGACGGGGAAGAAAGAGGGGGAGCGGGGGCCTCTCCCGGGCCACGCCGGGGGAGCCCGGCCCGGTCGCAGCCTCCCCGAGCTCTGAGGGAGCAAATGGCGGCAGGGGCGATTTCGGGGGCTTAAATCACCTCGGCCCCGCCCTGCGCAGCCGCCCTGGGACCCCGCGCACCTGTGCGGACCCCGCCCCGCGCACCTGAGCCGGGCCCGGCCCCGCCCCTGAAGCCGCCCCCGGCCCCGCTCGGCCCCGCCCCAGAGCCCCGGCCCCGCCCGGCCCCGGGGCCCGCCCTGCCCGGCACGGGGGCGGCTCCATCGCTCGGGGCCCCGCCCCTCTCTCCCGGGCCGGGCCCGCCCCGCGCACCGGGGCCGCACCGGGGCCGCTCTCGGGACCCTCCCCTCCGCTGACAGACACCGCCCCGCTCGCTCCCGCTCCTTGCCACGCTCGGCAGCCACCGAGGCCGCCGCCCTCTCGGCTCAGCCGGCACCGGGCGGCAGCAGCGCCGCCCAGCTCAGCCCGGGGGCAGGCACAGAGCACAGGGAAAAGCCGGCTCCGGGCGCTCTGCAGCTCCTGCAGCCCGAGCGTCTCGGCTCCTGCGGCCAGGCGCTTGCTGCTTTCCTTCCTACAGAAAAACGCCGGCTCCTTATTCTCAAAACCTGCGGATCTCTATTCCCAGCTTCTTATATTGCTGTATGTGACAGAGTAGAGAGAGAGGGCTGGCTCATTTCAAAATGAATTTACATCTACATCAGTAGCATTTGCCTATAGATGTAAAAATGAAGAACTTAATACGTTTTAGTATTCTGCACACAGCCCTCCCTGGGAGGAATGGTAAAAAGTTAAAAACAAATGAAACTTTAAAAGTAGAAAGTTAGAAACAAAGTTACAACGGCAGAAATTTAGAAACAAACAAAGAGGTAAAATACAAGAAACAAACAAATTTCTAAAGGGAGAAAGTTGAAAACAAACAAAGTTAGAAACAAACAAAAAAAAATTAGAAACAAACAAAATTAGAAAGGTAGAAATTTAGAAACAAAGTCACAAAGGCAAGTGTTGAGCCTTTGACAGGGTACCCCTCCTTCTCGGACCAGGGTGAAAGAGCAGAGGAGGCTGCTGTTCTGCTGAGTTCTTTATTTCACGGTCTCACAGCTGTCTTGAAGGCAGAGTTCGAATGGGGTTACATGATACAGCCAAGCAGCAGCAGCAGGCAAAAACAGCTTCTTCTATATGCTCCATACACTCTATTTTTTCTTATAGAAGTGTGGATTCCATTTGTTCATTGACCAGTAAGATTAACACACGATTCTAGTTTTCCTTAAACCCATCCCGGTCTAATTCTAACAGTCGTAAGCCTCACACAAGTGTCATCTGCCCTTGTTCCATAAGGAATCCCTCTACAGACAGGGAGTTGTCACCGGCCCCGTGCTCATGGGCTGCAGGGGACACCCGCACTGAGGAGGAAATGGAAATGGGAAAGAGGGAACTGCAACCTGATGGGACGCACCTCTGGCACCACATTTCCTCTTCTTCCTGCTGTCCTGGAAAACCCCAAGTAAATCCGGTCCCTCAGACCTTGCATCCCTGAACACCAGGAGAGCCGGTGCTTTACCCAGATCCCAGTGCCCTGCACGGCTGCGCTGACACGAGCACAGGCTGATCGCTCTGCCCAGCACCATCCCTCATTTTCTTCCCATTGCTCCCCAAGCGTCCCCAAAGCACCCCAGCGTGTCTGTGCCGGGGCCAGGGCCTGCCCCGAGCCCGACCAGAGCCCTGCACCAGCTCCCACCCCCGGGAGAGCTGGGAATGCACTGAGAGCTCGGCTCCCCGGGCTCCCCAGCACCCAAACCGGTCCTCAGACACACAGAAATGCCCAACCTGCCCCTCTGGGCACAGCCAAACACCACAATTCCATCATCCCCAAGCAACTCTGGCACTTGCCTCTTCACCTCCGCCCATTTCCAGTAGCCGGGGCTAGGACCGGGCTGTCAGAAATAGCATTCCCTAGGCAGTTCATCCCAGCGCAGAGGAGAAGAGGAGCCTGTCCCTGACCCACACCATGGGCAGGACAAGGGGGGCCCTAGCTGGCTTTGCCTACTCCAGCACCAAAGCTCTTGGTCCCAAAGATGGGGCGAGTTCAGTGGTTTTTCCTGTCCTGAAAGAGAGCAGAAAAGGGAAGTTAATCCCACTGTGGAATCCAAGACTCCTGCATTTCCTATTTCTGCTCTGATTGCTCACCGTGGAGTTTTAGCCATGGAAAAAAAAGGAGAATGACACCATATCAAATAAAAAGTTGATTAATCCACGTAGGGGCTGTGGAGAGGATACAAAGGAGCTTTTCCATGATTTTGGGGCTTGAAGAGGGACTGAATTTCCCTCAAAGCTGGGAAGGGCCTGAGGATAATAAAGCAAAGGAGCAGCTTCATCTCTCCCTGGCAGAGAGCTCGGGGCTCCATTATGGATACAAATCAATCCCAGCAGGATTTCAAAGGGTTTCTTTAGGATGTCAGGTCCCTCTTTGTCAGATCCCTGCTGGGATTCAGGGCCTGCCTGGTCACGGGGTGCTTTGATAAGGGCTGGATTTAAATCCCAGATCTGAGAACAGACATGAAAGGTCCCTGGGTTTTCTAGGGGGTTGAAAAACTCAAGCTGGATTCGCTGCAGAGCTGAAAAATCAGGGTAAGAGAGAGCAAGGAGTGGCCAGCAGGCCCAGGCTCCTGATCACGCCCCTGGGATCCATGGGATCCATAGGATCCACGGCCTCTGGCACGCTGCTCCAGCACCCTGCAGGGTGACTGACAGCCGGGCAGGGGAAGGAGCCACCAGCAGCTCTGCCATGTGCACCATCATTCACCTTGCACGTGGCCTAAACAGCCACCAAGCACTGATGGACTGACTGAGCCGAAAATATCGGAGAGATCTCAGTTTGCACTCCAAATTCCCTGCAGCCTGTTCCCTTCCTGATCCATCCCTTCAAGCAGCAAGAGTGGAATTCCTTCCATCGTTGCTCTTTCCCTCCTGTTTTCCACTCAACAAGAAAAAGAGCAGCCACGTGAACAGGAGTAAAAGCCCCAAACCCACAAAAAAGCACATTCTCAGCATCACTAATCCCTGCCAAATTGCCAGGAACCTTCCAAAACTACATCCAAGCTTGGAAACAGGGATCCAGTTGTTTGTTTAAGCAGCTATTGATCCAGTCTCTTCCAGCTAATTAAACTATTCACTATTTAAACTCATTAAACTGCTCATCCTGCTCCTGGCAGCCAGAGGCAAAGAAGAAATCGTGTCTAGATTAAATGGTGTTGGTGAATGTGCCCATCCCAGTCCTTGGAGAGGTTGGAATTGCATCCCTGTTCCTCTGCTCTCTTTTCCTTCCTTTTTCTTGGAGTGATTCCCACCCGGATTCCTCAGCTCCAGCTCTCTGAGCAGCCTCAGGGGGAGCATTTCATCCCCTTAGAGCCAACTCCATTTGTTGCATCCTTCATGCCTCAACCACCCCTAAAAGCAGGCAAGTGCTGATGGGCAGTGCAGCTGCTTCCACTTGGGAATGTTTCCAGTGGAACAGGGAGGGAATTCTGAGAAGCTTCCACCCACTGCACGTTATTGCTGGATAAAAGGTGAGGCAGCAAAGGATCAACAAAGGGAGATTTCAGCAAGACAAAGTCCAGACAGAGAGGCTGCAAGTGTGGCTGGGGCTGCTAAACTGGGAAAACTGCAAGGTCAGGCTGTGGGAACATGGATTATACTGAGGTCTGGAACTGGTGTTGGGAAGAGAGGGAGAAGGAGAAGGAGAAGGAGAAGGAGAAGGAGAAGGAGAAGGAGAAGGAGAAGGAGAAGGAGAAGGGCCCGAAGTAACTGCACAGTGAATTTCCTTACCATGAGCCAGGCTCATTCCCTGAGCTGACCAATATCTCCGAGCTCCCCTTCATGGCACAGCCCTGCCAGTAAAGAACAGAAGTTCCTGCTGCTCCCACTGGAATTCTGTAGCGTGCCTGGCATTCCATACGTTCTGCTGCCTGAGAATTCCTGCAGCCGTCCTCGGGAAGAGCAGTTCACTGCCACAGGAGGAACAAGAGGAAAGCAGCTGCCACTCTCGGGTTCTGTGCCCTGTAAAAAGTAAAAGCAGATAAAGATCAAAGCTCCATAAAGCTGGAACCATCTCCAACCTCGGGACAGCACTTCTGTGGGAAAAGCGTAGATGGGCAATTAGGAAGGAGATCATCATGCAAATGGGCAAGGGGGGGGAATTAAATTCTGCTGCTTTCTGATTGAGGCCTGCTTCAATTTGCAGCCTTTATAATATCAGCTTAATGGGACTTTTTGTGCTTTAAAGAGGTTTTTATTAGCTGGGGGTTGTCCCTGCCTGGACTGAGGCACAGCACAATGAGTCTCCTGCCTCCTGAAGCCGTGTCGTTATCCCAGCATCTGAAATTAAAAACCAGCACTCTGGGAAACCTCTCTACTCTGAGGAGAAGTGTGAGGAGCGTTTGGGTCTGTGGAAAGCCTGGAACAGCTCTGAGAGACACCAAACATCCTGTGGATCCCAATAAACAGCAAAACATTCCAGCAGCTCCTTCCAACACCGCCCTTGTAGGGAACTCTGTCACCCCAGTGGGTATTTGTGGGAGTAAGGAAGAAATCCCACTGATGACCTCAGTGTGATCACCTCTGGTTCGTCTGGGGATAAATCTCCTTTATCCTTCTGGGAGAATAAAGGAATCCAATGCTGCCTTAATCCCCAGCTCCTCAGAGTCTGCATTTCCAGAATCCATCTCCTGGCCCAGCATGGGAAGGGTTGTCCAGCGCTGGAACAGCTGCCCAGGGCAGTGGTGGAGTCACCAACCCTGGAAGTGCTCATAAAATACATGGATATGGCACTTGAGTGTTCATAAAATACCTGGGTAAATACATGGGTAAATATAGGGATAAATTCATGGGTAAATACGTGGATAAAAATATGGATAATATGTATATGATTAAACATATATGGATAATCCATGGATAAATATAGGGATAAATATGTAGGGATAAATATGTATGGATAAATACAGACCTTGCTTCCCTGAACACCAGGAGAGCCGGTGTTTTACCCAGATCCCAGTGCCCTGCACGGCTGCGCTGACACGAGCGCAGGCCGATCGCTCCGCCCAGCACCATCCCTCATTCTCCTCCCACGGCTCCCCAAGCGTCCCCAAAGCACCCCAGCGTGTCTGTGCCGGGGCCAGGGCCTGCCCCGAGCCCGACCAGAGGCTGTCACCCAGCCCTGCACCAGCTCCCACCCCCGGGTGAGCTGGGAATGCACTGAGAGCTCGGCTCCCCGGGCTCCCCAGCACCCAAACCGGTCCTCAGACACACAGAAATGCCCAACCTGCCCCTCTGGGCACAGCCAAACACCACAATTCCATCATCCCCAAGCAACTCTGGCACTTGCCTCTTCACCTCTGCCCATTTCCAGTAGCCGGGGCTAGGACCGGGCTGTCAGTAATAGCATTCCCTAGGCAGTTCATCCCAGCACAGAGGAGAAGAGGAGCCTGTCCCTGACCCACACCATGGGCAGGACAAGGGGGGCCCTAGCTGGCTTTGCCTACTCCAACACCACAGCTCTTGGTCCCAAAGATGGGGCGAGTTCAGTGGTTTTTCCTGTCCTGAAAGAGAGCAGAAAAGGGAAGTTAATCCCACTGTGGAATCCAAGACTCCTGCATTTCCTATTTCTGCTCTGATTGCTCACCGTGGAGTTTTAGCCATGGAAAAAAAAGGAGAATGACACCATATCAAATAAAAAGTTGATTAATCCACGTAGGGGCTGTGGAGAGGATACAAAGGAGCTTTTCCATGATTTTGG
>NW_028120415.1:57500-62232 GCF_965178545.1 Coloeus monedula
TCCTCCAGGTTTGTTTGTGGAAGGTTTGGGGTGGTTTGGGGTGGCTGAAGGGTTTCTGACAGCATTAATTGGGAGTCAATCCCCCTACGGATCCCCATTCCCAGTTCTCCCAGGAAGCTCCTGCAATGGTCTCTAAGGGGTTAATGGAATATCTGCTTTTCCCTGCACGGATGACGGGGCCCAAAGCACTTCCCTGGCCCTGCAGGAGCCCCAGCACTGAAAATCCCCGAGCAACACCTCGGAGCTGCCGCAGGCACCCAGACAGAAGGGGAAGGTGCCCATTCCCTCAGCTCCCGGCTGCCAGATGGGGGAATATTTTGGGCTTTTGGGAAAAGCGTTGGGTTTCCACCTTTTCCCTGCGTGTGAGGAAGCGCCTGGCACCAGGGAATGCTCTGCTGAGCTGGGAGGCCCCGGCATTCCTGGAGAGAAATCTTTAGGATTAGGTGGGGGATTACACCACCTGCTCCCTTTCCCTGTGGCTGGGGGCACCAGGCTGAGGGCACAGCGGGCGGGATGTGCCGGAGACCCAAATCCCACTGGAACCACGGCGTTTTCCATCCCCTTGGGTCCAATTCCGGGCAGGAGCAGCACCTGGAGGACAAAGCTGCGCGGCAGCCGAATGCCGGGTGACAAAACCCCTGAAAAACAGGCTTGAGGAAGTGGCTGGGTGGAAGGGTGAGCTGAGGGAGGTGCTAATTAGAGCACTGGGGGAAGGTGGTAATTAGAGCACTGGGGGAAGGTGGTAATTAGCTCTGCTGCTCACCGTGGCTCAGCCTTCAGCTGTCACTCACCCACGCCTGGAGCCTGTGGAACACGTTTCTGTCCCATCTGCGAGGGAAACGCTTCCCCTTCCCTCTTCCTGCAAAAGCAGAGGAATCCTTGTCCCTGGATGACCAAGGCCGGGCCAGGGGTGGAGACGCCATCCCTGCAAGGCTTCAAAAACCGTGGATGTGGCGCTGGAGGACAGGGGTGGCTGGGGAGCGTGCTGGTGGGGCTGGGTTGAGGGTTGGACTTGGCGATCCCAAAGGTCTTTTCCAGATATTCTCCTGCAAATAGAATGTTTATATAATAAAGCACACAATTTGGAGCTCGTTAAACAGTTATATTTCAGTCAAAACTCTGCACATAATCTCTTCATGAGGGGTTTTGAATTCCACCTCCCCTCTGCAGCAGCGATCCCGTGATTCCAACACGGATCTCCAGTCCCCTTTGGCATTTTCTGATTTCCAGGCAACATCTCATGGCCTCAAAAGCCTTGGTAGACTTAATCAAAACTGGGCTGAGTCTAAAGTGGACTCGAGCACAACGTTCAGGTGCAATGGATGCTGCTGGAATGGGGGCTCTAATGCCAGGTGTCACATCCTCCCAAACTTCCAGCTCCCGGAACTAGAAAGGAGCTTTAATGGATGGAAAAGAAATCCCCAAACCACAACCCCGTGGGAATCAGGGATGCAGGACTCGGCTGTGCTGCCATCACTCCCTCAGGAATAGCCAGGTTTAGCTCATTCTGTCTGCCCAGAGAGGAGGATTTGCCCCTGGATGCCCTGGAATGTTCCAGGCCAGGCTGGACACTGGGGCTGGGAGCAGCCCGGGACAGTGGGAGGTGTCCCTGCCCGTGGCAGTGCTGGCACTGGATGAGCTTGAAGGTCCTTCCAAGCCCAAATGGTTCTGTGAGTCTTAGAGCCCTGAAATTCTCATGACAGAGGTGGAACTGCAAGAGCTTAAGGTCCCTTCCCAAAGAAACCCCATTGCAGGACTCTGCAGCTTCTGGAGCCCTGGGTCCATGGAAATGCAGTTTCAGAGGAGCTCCGAGGAAATGGGTGTTTTGGGGAGAGCAGAGTGGCTGGAACAGAGGAACAGGAACGGTCTCCTCGAGCAAGCCCTTGTGTCTCAGGGAGCGGGATCGGCTCGCTCCTAACGCACCTGGTGACTCCCAGAGCGGGGGATGGAAATGCAGCCCAGGTCCGAAAGAAACCTCTGCGCATCATGCGCGGGCGCGCTGCCCCACTGCGCGCGGCCCCCGCGCGGGCGCGGTTGCTACTGCGCATGCGCGGGCGCGGTTGCTACTGCGCATGCGCGGGCGCGCGGGCTACCGCGCATGCGCGGGCGCGGTTGCTACTGCGCATGCGCGGGCGCGCGGGCGCGGTTGCTACTGCGCATGCGCGGGCGCGGTTGCTACTGCGCATGCGCGGGCGCGGTTCCTACTGCGCATGCGCGGGCGCGGTTGCTACTGCGCATGCGCCGGCGCGGTTGCTACTGCGCATGCGCGGGCGCGGTTGCTACTGCGCATGCGCGGGCGCGGTTGCTGCTGCGCATGCGCGGGCGCGCGGGCTACTGCGCATGCGCGGGCGCGCGGGCTACTGCGCATGCGCGGGCGCGGTTGCTACTGCGCATGCGCGGGCGCGGTTGCTACTGCGCATGCGCGGGCGCGGTTGCTACTGCGCATGCGCGGGCGCGCGGGCTACTGCGCATGCGCGGGCGCGCGGTTGCTACTGCGCATGCGCGGGCGCGGTTGCTACTGCGCATGCGCGGGCGCGCGGGCTACTGCGCATGCGCGGGCGCGCGGGCTACTGCGCATGCGCGGGCGCGCGGGCTACTGCGCATGCGCGGGCGCGCGGGCTACTGCGCATGCGCGGGCGCGCGGGCTACTGCGCATGCGCGGGCGCGCGGGCTACTGCGCATGCGCGGGCGCGCGGGCTACTGCGCATGCGCGGGCGCGGTTGCTACTGCGCATGCGCGGGCGCGGTTGCTACTGCGCATGCGCGGGCGCGCGGGCTACTGCGCATGCGCGGGCGCGCGGGCTACTGCGCATGCGCGGTTGCTACTGCGCATGCGCGGGCGCGGTTGCTACTGCGCATGCGCGGGCGCGGTTGCTACTGCGCATGCGCGGGCGCGGTTGCTACTGCGCATGCGCGGGCGCGCGGGCTACTGCGCATGCGCGGGCGCGCGGGCTACTGCGCATGCGCGGGCGCGCGGGCTACTGCGCATGCGCGGGCGCGCGGGCTACTGCGCATGCGCGGGCGCGCGGGCTACTGCGCATGCGCGGGCGCGCGGGCTACTGCGCATGCGCGGGCGCGGTTGCTACTGCGCATGCGCGGGCGCGGTTGCTACTGCGCATGCGCGGGCGCGGTTGCTACTGCGCATGCGCGGGCGCGCGGGCTACTGCGCATGCGCGGGCGCGCGGTGCTACTGCGCATGCGCGGGCGCGGTTGCTACTGCGCATGCGCGGGCGCGGTTGCTACTGCGCATGCGCGGGCGCGCGGGCTACTGCGCATGCGCGGGCGCGCGGGCTACTGCGCATGCGCGGGCGCGCGGGCTACTGCGCATGCGCGGGCGCGCGGGCTACTGCGCATGCGCGGGCGCGCGGGCTACTGCGCATGCGCGGGCGCGCGGGCTACTGCGCATGCGCGGGCGCGCGGGCTACTGCGCATGCGCGGGCGCGCGGGCTACTGCGCATGCGCGGGCGCGCGGGCTACTGCGCATGCGCGGGCGCGGTTGCTACTGCGCATGCGCGGGCGCGGTTGCTACTGCGCATGCGCGGGCGCGGTTGCTACTGCGCATGCGCGGGCGCGCGGGCTACTGCGCATGCGCGGGCGCGCGGGCTACTGCGCATGCGCGGTTGCTACTGCGCATGCGCGGGCGCGGTTGCTACTGCGCATGCGCGGGCGCGGTTGCTACTGCGCATGCGCGGGCGCGCGGGCTACTGCGCATGCGCGGGCGCGCGGGCTACTGCGCATGCGCGGGCGCGCGGGCTACTGCGCATGCGCGGGCGCGCGGGCTACTGCGCATGCGCGGGCGCGGTTGCTACTGCGCATGCGCGGGCGCGGTTGCTACTGCGCATGCGCGGGCGCGCGGGCTACTGCGCATGCGCGGGCGCGGTTGCTACTGCGCATGCGCGGGCGCGGTTGCTACTGCGCATGCGCGGGCGCGCGGGCTACTGCGCATGCGCGGGCGCGGTTGCTACTGCGCATGCGCGGGCGCGGTTGCTACTGCGCATGCGCGGGCGCGCGGGCTACTGCGCATGCGCGGGCGCGGTTGCTACTGCGCATGCGCGGGCGCGGTTGCTACTGCGCATGCGCGGGCGCGCGGGCTACTGCGCATGCGCGGGCGCGGTTGCTACTGCGCATGCGCGGGCGCGGTTGCTACTGCGCATGCGCGGGCGCGGTTGCTACTGCGCATGCGCGGGCGCGGTTGCTACTGCGCATGCGCGGGCGCGGTTGCTACTGCGCATGCGCGGGCGCGGTTGCTACTGCGCATGCGCGGGCGCGGTTGCTACTGCGCATGCGCGGGCGCGGTTGCTACTGCGCATGCGCGGGCGCGGTTGCTACTGCGCATGCGCGGGCGCGCGGGCTACTGCGCATGCGCGGGCGCGGTTGCTACTGCGCATGCGCGGGCGCGGTTGCTACTGCGCATGCGCGGGCGCGCGGGCTACTGCGCATGCGCGGGCGCGGTTGCTACTGCGCATGCGCGGGCGCGCGGGCTACTGCGCATGCGCGGGCGCGCGGGCTACTGCGCATGCGCGGGCGCGCGGGCTACTGCGCATGCGCGGGCGCGCGGGCTACTGCGCATGCGCGGGCGCGGTTGCTACTGCGCATGCGCGGGCGCGGTTGCTACTGCGCATGCGCGGGCGCGCGGGCTACTGCGCATGCGCGGGCGCGGTTGCTACTGCGCATGCGCGGGCGCGGTTGCTACTGCGCATGCGCGGGCGCGCGGGCTACTGCGCATGCGCGGG